>NC_047084.1:243264583-243564583 GCF_902459505.1 Geotrypetes seraphini | reverse complement strand
TAGTGACAGCGTTTTGAGAATCTGGCCCTGAGACTCTGCATCCTTACAAGGAGCTGGTGGATGGAGATCATTGCAACATGAAGGTAAAATGGTTATTCGGAGGGTGAGGTAGCAAGAGGAATAATCATTTGGGCTTGTACAGCTAATGATTTTTTTTTATTTTAAAAAAATTTATATTCCACACTATAAACATTCCTAGGAGGATTCCAACAAACATACATATCTTACCTTATGTAATGAGTATAATGTATTAGTTTTCTACCCAATGTTATTATTTAAAGTTTGTAATGTTTGTCTCTATTTGACTATATTTTAATATGTTCATCGCTTAGAATTTGATTAAGCGATCAATCAAGAAAAATAATAAACTTGAAACTTGAAACTTGATAACAAGCAAATACATTAAAACAGCAATTACTTAATAAACTTCAAAACACTTAAAAAAAAAAAAAAAGTCTAGACAATCAGCAATGATATATCTCCCTAAACAAAAACGTTTTCAGCAGAATCTTGAAACAGTCAACATCAACAAGCCCTCGCAGTTGCTCAGGTAATTGGTTCCATAACTGTGGTCCATACACGTAGAATGTAGATTTCCTATTTTCCGTGCGGTGAATTTCACGAACAGATGGGACCGCCAGGGCAGTACTGTTCAAGGAATGTAAATTCTGTGTTGGTCAATAAATGCAAAGGGAGTCTAACAAAACTGGTGATATCCTGCCAGCCAACGTTTTAAGAACATAAGAATTGCCGCTGCTGGGTCAGACCAGTGATCCATCATGCCCAGCAGTCCGCTCACGCAGCGTCCCCTTGGTCAAAGACCAGTGCCCTAACTGAGTCTAGCCTTATGTGTGTATGTTCTGGTTGTCTAATTTCGTCTTGAATCCCTGCAGGGTGTTTTCCCCTATACCATCCTCCGGAAGAGCGTTCCAGCTCTCCACCACTTTCTGGTGAAGAACTTCCTTACGTTTGGACGGAATCTATCCCCTTTTAACTTTAGAGCGTGCCCTCTGGTTCTCCCTACCTAGGAGAGGGGAAACAACCTGTCTTTATCTACTAAGTCTATTCCCTTCAGTATCTTGAATGTTTCGATCATGTCCCCTCTCAGTCTCCTCTTTTCAAGGGAGAAGAGGTCCAGTTTCTCTAATCTCTCACTGTACGGAAACTCCTCCAGCCCCTTAACCATTTAGTCGCTCTTCTCTGGACCCTTTCGAGTAGTACCATGTCCTCCTTCATGTACGGCGACCAGTGCTGGACGCAGTATTCCAGGTGAGGGCGTAGCAACAATTTATAATGAATACAATACTCAATTGGCAACCAGTTCAATTCTTTAAGAACAGGAGTAATGTTTTCAAATCTAGAAGGTCCAGATATTAACCTTGCCACAGAGTTCTGAGCAATTTATTAAAATCTCAAATATTTATTTGGAACACCTATTAGCAAGGAATTACAGTAGTCAAAATGTGGAAAAATCAAACTTTGAATAACCAAACGAAAATTAGAACTTGTTAACACTGACTTCAAAGGGTGTAAAAGCCTCAGCTTAAAAAAGATTTTTTAACAACATAAGAAACATGCTCTTTCATCTTCAAAGAAGTATCCAAATATACTCCTAAAGTTTTAAGTGTTCTTACAAATGAAATTGTCACTTACTTAATAACCAGTGTTGAAAAATCATGAATGATCATGATCATTTATTTCCTGTTTCTATTAGCTCAGCTAAGAGAACTAGGGATGGGCTGTTATTTGCAATACAGTGTTCCCCCAGTCATTCGTGGTCGGTGGTTCGCGGTCTAAGTCATTCGCGGTATTTTCCGACCGCGACCGCTGATCAGGAGTTAACAGCTGGAGAGGCAGGAGAGAGCAGCCGGAGCGCCGGCGAGTGAAGGAAATCACTCACTGTATGCTCCGTTCGCCTCTTGCTGCACTAAAGTTGGGCCTTACCAATCAAGAGCTGCTTTGACATACAGCTCCTGATTGGTAAGGTCCGACTTTAGTGCAGGAAGAGGCAGTCGGAATATACAGCGAGTGATTTCCTTCACTCACCAGCGCTCCGACTGCTCTCTCCTGCCTCTCCCGCTGCCCTCTCCAGTCTCCCCCATGAAAAACCATATTTGCAGTTTTTCAAGATTTGTGGGGGTTCCTAGAACGGAACCCCTGTGAATTTCAGGGGAGTACTGCATTCCTTTAAATAAAAATGAGCAGACCCCCCCCACACATTTTGAACATTGAAAAAATGGGTACTATTTTATAAGCAGTGCTCTGAGTTGGGCTCCATTTATAGAATAGTGCATTGCACTGGGATCCATACCCAACTCTGAGCGTGAGGATTTATCTCCCCTTGTGTCATCCTTTTATTTATTTTTAAATTTTTTTACATTGTAATTTTATTACCTTCCCTCATTACATGTCAATTTTTTTTTCTTGTACAGTTTTTTTTAGTCTCTGTTTTTATTACCCTTTAAAAATAATTTTTAAACTGAATTGTAAACCGCTTAGACTACGAGATAGGCGGTATATTAAATATAGAAACATAGAAACATAGAAAGATGACGGCAGAAAAGGGCTATAGCCCATCAAGTCTGCCCACTCTACTGACCCACCCCAATAAGTCTGAATGCTAATGACCCAGTTCCTTAACTCGACTTCGTAGGGATCTCACGTAGATGTCCCATTTATTCTTGAAGTCAAGCACGCTGGTGGCCTCGACCACCTGCACTGGAAGCCTGTTCCAGTGATCCACCACTCTTTCCGTGAAAAAATACTTTCTGGTGTCACTACTAAATTTCCCCCCTCTAAGTTTAAGCGGATGCCCTCTTGTGGCCGAGGGTCCTTTGAGAAAAAGGATGTCATCTTCCACCTCGACACGTCCTGTGATGTATTTAAATGTCTCAATCATGTCCCCCCTCTCCCTGCGTTCCTCTAGAGTGTAGAGCCGCAATCTGTTCAGTCTCTCTTCGTACGAGAGACCCTTGAGCCCCGAGATCATCCTAGTGGCCATCCGCTGAACTGACTCGACTCTAAGCACGTCTTTACGGTAATGTGGCCTCCAGAATTGTACACAGTACTCCAGATGAGGTCTCACCATGGTCCTGTACAGTGAGTGGCATTATGACTTCTGGTTTCCGACTGACGAAACTTCTATTGATACATCCCATCATTTGTCTTGCCTTGGATGAGGCCTTTTCTACTTGTTTGGCCGCCTTCATGTCTGCACTGATGATTACTCCCAAATCTCGTACTGCTGAGGTCTTAGCCAATGTTTCTCCATTTAAGGTGTAAGTTCTGCATGGATTTCCGCTACCGAGGTGCATGACCTTACATTTCTTAGCATTGAATCCCAGCTGCCATGTTGAGGACCAGTTTTCCAAAGCAAGAAGGTCCTGTGTCATATTATCCTGCAAACAGCCTTCACTTACTATGTTGCATAGTTTGGCGTCATCGGTGAATAATGTTACCTTACCCTGCAGCCCTTGTGTCAAGTCCCTTATGAATATGTTAAAAAGGAGTGGACCCAGGACTGAGCCCTGCGGCACTCCGCTGGTCACTCTCGATGTTTCAGAGAGGGTACTGTTGACCACCACCCTCTGATGTCTATCACTAAGCCAATCATTGACCCATGCAGTTATTGTTTCACCCAACCCCATCGATTTCATCTTGTTTAGAAGCCTGCGGTGTGGGACGCTGTCAAAAGCCTTGCTGAAATCCAAGTACACTATGTCCAGAGACTCTCCCGAGTCTAGCTTTCCTGTTACCCAATCAAAGAAGCTGATGAGATTGGATTGGCATGACCTACCCTCAGTGAATCCATGCTGATTAGGATCCCTTAGATTCCCTTCATCCAAGATTGTGTCTAATTTACGTTTAATTAGTGTTTCCATGATTTTACACACTATCGATGTGAGACTCACTGGTCTGTAGTTCGCAGCCTCTGCTCTGCAACCCTTTTTGTGCAGAGGAACGATGTTAGCTTTTTTCCAGTCCAGGGGGACTCTCCCCGTATTTAGGGAAAGATTGAAGAGCATGGCTAATGGTTCCGCCAGGACATTGCACAGCTCTCTTTGAGCTTTGACAGTTCGCTGTAGACGTCAGCTGATGTGAACTCAAAATTCTGAAATGGGTCTTCCGTGCTTGACATTGCTTCCAGATGTGGTCCGTGCCCTGGTGCCTCGTAGGTAAAGACCGAGCAGAAGTATTTGTTCATTAGTTTGGCTTTATCGGAATCAGTTTCCACGTAGTTCCCGTCCGGTGTTCTAAGGCGTACTATCCCGTTTGTGTTTTTCTTCCTGTCACTAATATACCTGAATAAGGATTTGTCCCCTTTCTTAATGTTCTTTGCTAGAGTTTCTTCCACTGCAAGTTTGGCCTCTCTGACTGCTGTTTTGACTGCTGCAGACCTAGACCTGTATTCAATGTTAGCTTTGTTAGCTTCTCCTTTCCCCGTACGTTTGTATGAAAGAAATGCTCTTTTTTTTTCCTTGACGAGGAGCGAAACCTTATCAGTGAACCATTGGGGTTTTTTGTTCCTTTGTTGTTTATTTACCGATTTTATAAATCTTTCCTTTTGGCTAACTCTTAGCGGTCCTTTTATCAAGCTGCGGTAGGGGTTTAACGCGCTTAATACCGCGTAATACCCTCCCCCCTCCCTATTCCACCTGAACTTACAGCACTGTTATAAATATAATCTGTTATCTTCATCTTATCATAATTTTACGTTGCTATTTATCCCCAACAGGTTCTGTCGGACATTACCTACTAAAATGTACATATTACATTTTCGCTCAGCAAATTGTATTTCTATACTATTGCCTCCTGAGGTCTCTGATCTCAATATTTCCTCTGAATATCTACTTATTGTATTTCGCTGAATGTCCAGCACTCTTGATTGTAAACCGCCTAGAAGTCGCAAGATTGTGGTGGTATAGAAGAATAAAGTTATTATTATTAATTTGGTATACGAGCATGCTTCTGGAACGAATTATGCTCGTAAACCAAGGTTCCACTGTACTAATCTAATCTAATACAAGATTTCTGAATCATTCTAATACCATTTAGCTCAAGGCGATTTACATCGAGAAGAAGCCATAATAATTTTATGGGAAAATAGAATTCCTTGTATGAAAAATCTATCTTTATAATTCTTTATCTAAAAGTACTAACTTTACAGTCTGTCATATAAAAATGTTTTCAACATTCTATGAAATTTTCAATACCTAACTTCTGTCCTTATTTGTATAGATAAATCATTCCAAATAACAATAGCAGCATATGTACAAGAAGAATTAAATTAATGTATAAAACTATACCTCTAAAAGGGGGAAACTGCAATAAAAATATATTATACTTCTCCCTCCGTATTCGCGGGGGAAGCGGGTGGACCATGGCCACGAATATGAAAAAATCTGCGATAACTTTATATATGTTATTCGCTGTTTTTGCAACAGCCAGCGTTTTTGCAAATGAAACCGTGAGCAACTAGAGCTGAAAGTACCTGGGAGTGTGCCGGTTACTGAGTATGTGAGCAGTTCTCTCTCTCCCAGCTGGCTGGGCTTCGTGCAGGCTCTGCTTCTTCTGTGTGTCGCAACGAGAGGGGGCGGGGGCCTGCGTGAAGGATGCGTCCGTTTTCAAAGCGCTCGGCACTTGTGTTTCCTGTGCTGTCTTCTTCAGTTCTGTGCTGTGAGAGGCGAGAGCGGCTGGCGAAGGAGATGATGCGCTGTTTCTGGGTAGGAACTTTAATCATGATGTAATTTTTGGGGGGCGGAGTCAGCAGCTGAAAAATCGCAAATAGATGTATCCGCAGATACGGAAACCGCAGATACGGAGGGAGAAGTGTACTCAGTCTATTAGATGAATAATGCAAACGTGCAAAATGCAAAAGTCCTTGGATGAAGATTCAGATTTTGAGGTGGGTAAGTTCTCTAGCAGCAGTGCGTGTACAATTTTGTCAGAAGGTACATGCGAACATTCTCCTAAGACAGCTCAAATGTGCATAGCTGGAATGTTTTGCTTCCTTAAGCCGTTTTAGTGAGCAGTTCAAAGATAAACATCCCTACAGTGCAATGATCTAGGTCAGAGAGCAGAGGAGATACCCTGTTTAGAGCTGGGGCAGATTTTCATCTCTTACTTGTACCAGTTAATTCATCTAGGCCAGAAAAGAAATCATCTATCATGTCTTTGTGCAGAGAAAAAGGTATTTGAAAGGAATAATAAAAATATATAAATCTTGAAGTAGTAAAAACATCATAAATTAGGGATAAGATTAAAAAAAAAAAAATTAATAGTGCCTGTTGAGGAAATGTTTGCATGCATTACAGATCCAGTAGCAATATACACTTCCCTCTCCCCATTTGCGGTTTCTACACTCGCGGTTTCACAAATTCACAATTTTTGGGTTTTTTTGGGGGGGGAACCATATTTTATCACGTTCCCGCCTTCCCCCCCGGCCTTACCTGGTGGTCTAGCAGGCTTTCGGGGCAGGAGCGATCTTCCTACGCTCCTGCCCCGTGTAGATCGCCAATAGGAAATGGCTGCTGCCGTAGTCTCGAGAGACTACGGGAACTCACGGCAGTCATTTCCTATTGGCGATCTGCACGGGGCAGGAGCGTAGGAAGATCGCTCCTGCTCCGAAAGCCTGCTAGACCACCAGGTAAGGCCGGGATGCCGTGGGGAAGGCGGGAGGGAGGCGGAGGAGGGTCAGAGCCAGATGAGAAGATATTTGCGGGTTTTTTTCATTCGCGGTCCGGCTCTGCCCCTATCCCCTGTGAATACCGAGGGATAAGTGCAATGTATTTCAGAAATACTGTGCCGCATTTTCAAATATGGCTTTACAATTACTGACAGTCAGGAAACATAAAGTAACTCAATTGTTCATGCAATTTGAAACACTTTGAGCCATATTCTATAAAACAGGGGTGCCCACACTTTTTTGGCTTGCGAGCTACTTTTAAAAAAGACCAAGTCAAAATGATCTACCAACAATAAAATTTTTAAAAAACCCAGAAAGCACACTGTATGTAGAGGAATTGTTAATTATTATTTATATTCGGGTTTTTTTCTGGGGTACAAGGCACATGCCTTTAAAATATGCAATGTCACCTCAGTAGCAACAATACAAAAATAGACAAATATACCCCCTCCCCTTTTACTAAACCGCGATAGCGGTTTTTAGCACAGGAAGCTCCGCTGAATGCCCCGCGCTGCTCCTGACACTCATAGGCTCCCTGCACTAAAAACCACTATCGCGGTTTAGTAAAAGGGGGCTATAGTGCAAAATATAGACAGCAGATATAAATTCGGACACATTTTAATCACTAAACTTAAAATAAAATCATTTTTCCTACCTTTACTGTCTGGTGATTTCATGAGTCTCTGGTTGCACTTCCTTCTTCTGACTGTAAATCCAATATTTCTTTCCTTCTGCCTCCTGCATGCTTCCTCTCATCAGACCTCATTCCATTCCCCAACCAACATCTCTCTCTGTCCCTCCATGAGTCCAACTTTTTCTTCCTCTCTCCCTGCCCCCTCCCCTTTCTTTCTTTCTCTCCCCCTGCCCCCTTTCCTTCTTTCTGTCTGTCTTTCTTTCTCTCTCTCTGCCCCCCTTTTGTTTCTTTATGTCTTTCTCCCTTCCCCCCCCAGCCAAGCCACCACCGCCGATTTCTCCCTGCTTCTCTGACGCCAGGCCAGGCGCGTACAAGCGCCGGGCCCACAAGCCTTCCCTGCGATGTCAATTCTGACATTGGAGAGGAAGTTTCGGGCCAGCCAGGCAGAGATTGGCTGGCCCGGAATTTTCTCTCCAATGTCAGAATTGACATCGCAGGGAAGGCTGTAGCTGTGGCTTTGGCTGCCTGCAACATCTAAGATAAGTAAATCTGAAGATGCATAAGAGATTATTCCAAGGAAGTTTTAAGAAGAGTGAATAAAAATAAATAATAAAAAAATTAAGAAAAATTAAACAATAAAGAAAAAGTTTAAAATAGGAAGGAGGAGGTTTTCAGGATCAATGAATGAAACTTGAAACCTTGTCAGACTTGGCTGAGGTTTATTCCCTGTTACCAAGCAGGTTTCTGAGATCCTTTTCCTCCCCTACCTATACCTTATGCTGTGATCAGTGGGATCTTTTTATTAGTTTGGAGTGCTGAAATGTTCTCAGCCCAACCAAGAAGAGAATGGCGTGGATGTGGTTTAATCAATGCTCTGAAAGAATGTCAAAAACATACAATTTTGTTTCTGAAAATTGGCACTTAGCGAAATAAGATAATACTCTTTTAAGCTACAGTGGGAAAATAACATTTGGAATTTAGGAAGTTGCTTGTTGGGCTGAGAACTTTTCAGCACCCCCTCATGAACAGAAATTAAAAGCACAGCGCATGGTGTACCCACAGCTGGGGCCATTAAGGACTGTAAAGTTGGGAAATGTCCTGCCCAATAACTGTCAGACAGTTTTGTTCTGGAAGTTGAGTTCTAGTACAAAATGTGCTTTTTCATAAACATAGAGGGGGGTGAGGCTCTTTAGAAATTAGAACCCCCTGAATTTTTCCATCACAGCTTTCATCGGGGCAGATACTGGAAATTATTTCATCTCAATTGCTTGTTTCTAATGGGCAGTGAAGATTAGGCTAAATATTTTGCCTTTTTAATGGACAATAATTGAGAAAAATGACCCTGCTACTCCTTGTTTCTCATGGAACATGAGGGATTTGGGACTGTCAGTAGCAGGTGTTGCATTTATAACGTTCCCTATGACTTTGTGGCTTGGGGCAACATAGCTCACTTTTATAGTCAGCTGCCTGCTATTTGTTATTGGTTTTCTTTAAGAGCACTAATTTGCAGTGTTCCTTCATTAGGTCATTCTGAAATATGCCCTCAATGCATAGCTTCCAACTGCCATGTTTGAATACTGTTCAATTGAGCTGTCAGAAGTATGACATTCAGTGGAAGTTTTACAGCAGTGTTTTAGGATAACCAATTTATCAACTCTTTGGAAGGAGGGAGAAGTAGTAATTAAAAAGAAAAAAATGCTATGAAAACCAGAATCTTTTTCTCCCATTGCCAGGTCAAAACTTTTTCTTTTCTGTGTAGTTCCCTGAAGCCTGCTGGGCCTCATCTAATGCATCACAAGTTTCTCTTTGAGGGCCCAAAACTAGGCTGGAGGCCAGATGAAAACAGAAATTAAAAGACATGTAAAATTTAATGGAGTAATAATTGTTTTTTGCTTGTGGTGGGCTAGTATATTCAGTCCAGTATCAGCCTCATGTAACAAAGTGAAGAAGCTAGAATTATGACTCGCTGTTCAGGGATGTGCAACATCAAATTGCCAAGTGCAAACTGTGTGCCGCCAGATGCCGGCTGACTGCTCTTCACGCCTTTTCTTTTTCAGCACTCCCCCCCCCCCACTGGAATCTCAGGGCCCTTCTGGAGGCCCTCTGTGCATGTATGGATGTCGATGTGATGACGTCATGCATGTGTGTCAACGTTCACACACTTCCGGAGGTGCTCGAGCCGTGACTCCCTATATAGTGTGCCGCCGATTTGCAAAGTTTTCGAGACTCTGGTGTATACCTTGAAAGAATTTTACCATAAAAAACATCAGATGTTATATATTATTTTGTGGATTTTCAGACAGATTTTATTGTAAACTGTGAAAAGAGATACCTATATTCCCTTGGTCAGTCCCAAAAAAATCCCTTGGGCCCACATATTTTAGAATTTCAATTTTTTGTTTTGCATTGCTCTATTGTCTCATTTATTTGGATTTGTGCACTCCCTTTCTCAAACAGAAATTTGACCGAAAGTGGTTTAGGCCCCACTCTGATGGCTCTGGATGGGGCGTCACTTAACCTTAACCCTCCATTAACCCAGGTACAAAAACAAATTGTGAGTCCAGTAGAGACAGAGAAAGTACCTACAGGAAGGGAGTGGTGAAGGAGGAGAAAGAAGTGGCAGAAAGACTTAACATGTTCTTTTCGTCTGTATTTACAGAAGAGGACACATCCAACATACCACAACCTGAGCAAATCTTCAATGGAGACCAAGCAGAAAAATTAACAACCATGGAGGTAAGCCTTGAAGATGTACCCAGGCAGATAGAAAAATTAAAAACTGACAAATCCCCAGGTCCGGACGGAATTCACCCAAGGGTTCTGAAAGAACTAAAGGAGGAAATAGCAGAACTACTGCAGCAAATTTGCAATCTATCCCTGAAAACAGGCGTGATCCCGGAGGTTTGGAAGATAGCCAATGTTACGCCCATCTTTAAAAAGGGATCAAGAGGTGACCAATGAGTCTACCTCGATTCCAGGGAAAATGGCGGAAGCACTGATAAAAGACAACATCGATGAGCATTTTGAAAGGAATAATCTTCTGATAACCAGCCAACATGGATTCTGCAAGGAGAGATCGTGCCTAATGAACTTATTGCACTTCTTCGAAGGAATCAACAAATGGATGGACAAAGGAGACCCCATAGACATCGTATATCTAGATTTCCAAAAAGCCTTTGATAAGGTACCCCATGAACGTCTACTTCGGAAACTGAAGAACCATGGAGTGAAAGGAGACGTACATAGATGAATCAGAAATTGGTTGGCGGGTAGGAAACAGAGGGGAGGAGTGAAGGGCCACTACTAGGACTGGAGGAGGGTCACGAGTGGTGTTCCGCAGGGGTCATTGCTCTGACTGTTGCTATTTAATATATTTATAAATGATCTAGAAACAGGGACAAAGTGCGAGATAATAAAGTTCGCAGATGACACCAAACTATTTAGTGGAGCTCGAACTAAAGAAGACTGCGAAGAATTACAAAAGGACTTGAACAAACTAGGGGAATGGGCGACGAGATGACAGATGAAGTTCAATGTTGAGAAATGTAAAGTATTACATGTAGGAAGCAGAAACCCGAGGTACAACTATATGATGGGAGGGATGGTATTAAATGAGAGTACCCAAGAAAGGGACTTTGGGGTAATGGTGGACATGACCATGAAGCCGACGGCACAGTGCGCAGCGGCCGCTAAGAGACTGAATAGAATGCTAGGTATAATCAAGAAGGGTATTACAACCAGAACGAAAGAAGTTATCCTGCCGTTGTATCGGGCGATGGTGCGTCTGCATCTGGAGTACTGCGTCCAATATTGGTCGCCATACCTTAAAAAGGATATGGTGATACTCGAGAGGGTTCAGAGGAGAGCGACACGTCTGATAAAAGGTATGGAAAACCTTTCATACGCTGAGAGATTGGAGAAACCGGGTCTTTTTTCCCTGGAGAAGAGGAGACTTAGAGGGATATGACAGAGACTTACAAGATCGTAGAGAAAGTGGAGAGGGACAGATTCTTCAAACTTTCAACAAATAAAAGAACAAGAGGGCATTTGGAAAAGTTGAAAGGGGACAGATTCAAAACAAATGCTAGGAAGTTTTTCTTCTCCCAACGTGTGGTGGACACCTGGAATGCGCTTCCAGAGGGTGTGATAGGACAGAGTACGTACGGTATTGGGGTTCAAGAAAGGATTGGACAATTTTCTGTTGGAAAAGGGGATAGAGGGGGTATAGATAGAGGATTACTGCACAGGTCCTAGACCTGTTGTGCCGCCGTGTGAGCGGACTTCTGGGCACGATGGATCTCAGGTCTGACCCAGTGGAGGCACTGCTTATATTCTTATGTAAACTGCTTTAGTGGTTGTATGACAGAAAGGCAGTATATTAAGTCCATGACCCTTCCTATTTCAGTTTTGATAATAAATGGATATATTTGAAATTAGATAATGTTCATAATTTTGGACACTTTTGAAATGGAGGGTTTTTTTTTTTAAGACCAATAATCTGAATCCAGTCCTTATGGCTATAGATTAATATATTTTAGAAGAATGCAAAAGCCTGGATTTCTGAGTTCTTTTTTCTCTGAATAGTTTTTTTTAATTAGTGACTGACTGTGTATGGATTTTACCACTTTGGGGCTCATTTTCAAAACACTTAGACACACAAAGTACCATAGTAACCTATGGAGCTTTTTGTGTGTTAGTGCTTTGAAAATATGCCTCCACACATTATAGGTTACAACTTGTCAGACATCCCCTAGCTCTACATTTGGAAAAAGGGACTTCCAAAACTGGTCAGACATAATCTCCTGAATATTTTATAAAAATCTAAGCAAAATACATAGAGGGGCTTATGGTCCTATACCTATTTTACAAGAAGCTGCACATTTAGCAGAGCATCTTATAAAATAATATGGAAATTGCCACATCCTGACCTAGACGTGTGAACAACCCTCTCCATGTACTGTCTAAAATTTCTCTGCAACTCATTCATTAACTGCATAGTATGAAATGGGATGGGGAGCAAGCATGGTCCTCAGCTTTTAGTTTCCACATAGTAATATACCGCACATAACTGTTACAGCAGCAGATTAGACAGATCATCATTAGGTGACATTAAGTTCATCCACCATATCTGTCATGCATTTAGGACCTGATTATATATATAGCACCCTCAAAAAAATCTGTGCTAACTAGAATGGCACTAAGAGTGATTCTGCAAGGTGCATGAAGCTTTTATAGAATCGTGCTTAGCACCTGTGCATCACATAACTTTTAGGCTTTCCCATTTAGGTCAGTTAAAACAAGATCAAAATGCCTGCACCTAAGTTGTGTGTGGATCAGGCCTATTCTATAACAATGTGCCTAAATTTTAGGAATGCCAACAATCCACCCTGATTGGTGTTATTTAAAATCGTCCGAGTTCAAAACATTATTCCTGAAGAATAATCAAAATTACTGAATTCTTCAAAGAAGCAGCACTACTAGGGGAAACAAGTTTACCCATTGAGCAAAACTGTCAGCCACTAGCCATCTCATCAGTACTAGAGTTGTAAACTCATGAAATACTTACCGTATTTTCACGCATATAACTCACGCGTTATACACGATTTTACAAACCGAGTATAACCATGCGCGTTATATTCCTGAGCGCGTTGTACAAATTTTTTTTTACATAGTTCCCCCCCCCCGACGTCCGATTCACCCCGCAGGACTGCTCGCACCCCCACCCCAAAGGACCGCTCGCACTCGCATCCGCACCCCCACCCCGAAGGACCGCTCGCACCCCCACAGCCTCCCACCCCCCCATCTTGGAGAAGCTGCCTACCGTTGTCCTGCTGCTTCCTCTTCCGGCGGTCCCACCCTTTCTCTGATGTCAGAGAAGGGCAGGACCGCCGGAAGAGGAAGCAGCGCAGACGCAGGGCTCAGAGAAGGGGCGGGACCGCCAGCAGAGGAAGCAGCAGGACAACGGTAGGCAGCTTCTCCATGATGGGGGGGTGGGAGGCTGTGGGGGTGCGAGCGGTCCTTCGGGGTGGGGGTGCAGGTGCGAGTGCGAGCGGTCCTTCGGGGTGGGGGTGCGAGTGGTCCTGCGGGGGGGGGGGAATGAATCGGACGTCGAGGGGGGGCATCGGGCTTTCAGGGTGGGGACAGGACTTCAAGGGGGGACAGGGCTTCAAGGGGGAGAGGAGAGTCGAGGCGGGCGAAAGGAGAGTCGGGGCGGAGAGAGGAGAATCGGGGCGGGCGAAAGGAGAGTCGGGGCGGGCAAAAGGAGAGTCGGGGCGGCCAGAGGAGAGTCGGGGCGGGCGAAAGGAGAGTCGGGGTGGCCAGAGGAGAGTCGGGGTAGGCGAAAGGAGAATCGGGCGGCGACGGGAGAGTTGGGGCGGCATGCGCGGTATACGGGTGTGCGTGCTATATAAAAATTTCTATACATAAATTACAGTTTCCCGCGCGCTATACCCGTGTGCGCGTTTTACACGGGTGCGCGGTATATGAGTGAAAATATGGTAATTCAAAATCTCATAAATCTTCACAGTGTAACACTTCCACAGAATTTTTTTTTTAAATCAAAACAAATTCATCCTAAAGTATTATGCTAAGTCCATCACCATTTAACTTGCAGTATATAGATTTCATCAAATTAACTTTTCTTTAAAACTCTATCTTGATTTGCCTTCTAGTTCGTTGTTTCATAGTTGGTTGACTCGTGATTTAACCCACGGTGGCCTTGCAGAGTTGGCTCGGAAATGGACGGCTGACTTGCATTATCTTATCGCTCCTGATGTGCTGGCCTTCTTCTTAGGTTCTGTCCCTCATTGGATATTTTTGACAGAGTTAAAAACATAGAAACATAGGAAAAAGCAGCAGAAAAGGGCTATAGCCCACCAAGTCTGTCCATTCCAAGTATCCCCTCCCCTGAATTTACTCCCTTAAAGATCCCACGTGAGTATCCCATTTTCTCTTAAAATCCGTCACGCTGCTGGCCTTTATCACCTGGAGTGGGAGTCTGTTCCAATGATCCACTACTCTTTCGGTGAAGAAGTACTTCCTGGAGTCGCCATGAAACTTCCCTCCCCTGATCTTCAGCGGATGCCCTCTGGTGGTCGAGGGTCCCATGAGCCAAAAGATATCATCTTCTGACTCGATGCGTCCCGTGATGTACTTATATGTTTCAATCATATCTCCCCGTTCTCTTCTTTCCTCAAGTGAGTACAGCCGTAATTTTTTAAATCTTTCTTCATATGTGAGATCCTTGAGCCCCAAGACCATCCTGGTGGCCGTTTGCTGAACCGACTCGATCCTCAGCACGTCCTTTCGGTAGTGTGGTCTCCAAAACTGAACACAGTACTCCAAGTGAGGCCTCACCATGACTCTGTACAATGGCATCATAACTTCAGGTCTCCTGCTGACGAAACCTCTTATGAGTTGTGGGAATGTCAGTTTATAGGGCTTATATTTCGCACTCTAGACTGTTTCTTATGGGAGGCATAGGTATTGCAGTGTGTTTGAAATGTCAGGGAGGATAGGGGACTTTTGTTCATGCTTTTTGGGAGTGTGCGCCCAATCAGCCTCTTGGATGTCATCCTGCAGGGTTATTGTTAGACCAGATAGCCACCTTGCAGGTCAAGGGCCATGGGCAGAGGCTGTGAGTGAGAAAGGCATGTGTGGTAGGCGTGAAGACCATTCTGCTTTAATGGATGCAAAGTCCTTCCATCTGGCACTGGTGCAATAAATTCCATACCCTCTTATTAATGGAGCTTAAAGCTTTGCAACTTACCTTTAAAAGACAACGGCACTTTTATGCCATATGGGGTGCCTATATTCATTCCTTGAGTCCCAGGGTTAGTAGTCAAATTTTAAATCAGTTGGTGCTGCCTGCCTCAATCTCTTGTATACAAATCACCTCATATTTCTGTTTCCAGAAGACAATTAAGACATATTTCTTTTCCTTATAACTCTAGCCATCACATCTATCACTACTGATCTCTCTCACCTCATTCAACATTCCTAGCTGCATTCACGTTAGGAGCAGCACAGAGCATTCAGCACGCCAGCCTGTGCTAAAAAATGCTTTCGCGGTTTTGTAAAAGGGGGGTTTAATAATTTTCCAGTTTCCTACCAGAAGAGATGTCTCTTCTGGGTTGTTACTATTGTTATTCTCTCCGGGGGAGGGTGGTAATTTTGCTACAGGAAGGTTTAAGTTCTCAAGGGTTCCTTGGTTTTGGGAGTCATAAGAATATGGGCTCCTGACTTATTGGGTAGTTTACCCTGATTACAGGGGGATTTTCTTAGCTTGGGGTCCTGAGGACTACACTGGTTTGTAGGCTTCGGGGTGGGGTGGGGGTTTAGATATGACCTTTTCTTTGTATAAAATGGATAGCTGTATTTTGTATTCTGACTTTTATTGCTGTACCTGTTGTTTCAGTTATCAATAAAAATCGTACCAACTAGGGGTGTGTTTTAGCATGACGATTGCGAAGCACTATCTCACAAAATTTTGAGTGGAACTTCTTTTAAAGTAGGTGCTCTGGAACCTTTCGTCATACAGTTGAATCTTCATTTTTTAGCCACTGACTGTTTCTTTGTGCCATTTGCTTATAGCTGAATTAAGTTTTTACTTAGGCATGCATTGCTATCAGTAAACTAAGACTGGATTTTTATTTTTAAGAAATACTGATTTTATCTAATCTGAAAGTTCAGTCTAGTGGAACACTGCTGATTAAATTCTTTCAACAAAATTAGTAATTATATTTATTCAAGTCATCTTGTTTCTAGCACTGTGCTACAGCTCATAAAGATTTAGACATAATACATTCATCCTCCAGGCATCTTTATATATACTGCCTCTTAAACGAAAATAAAATAAGTTTGTATATTTCACTAGTGCATGTATCCTTGCCTCCTTGCTGAATCCATAGCATACAGTCCTGAAATATTTTGTGGAGCAGCTTTGACTAAACTATTGAAATGAGAAAGCTGTCGACAGACCCTTTAGAGCTTTAACACAGGGAACGGATCAGGCACTTTCAAAGTGCAGTCAGGGCTCTAAAAATAACATAGGAGTTTCTCATGGAATGCAGCACTCACTTGACAGTCATTGAGTTTTATAAAATGGAATGCCAACAGAGACCTATGAAAGTGTGCTACGATGCGGGGAGCATCTGAAATGTTGAGGATTTCTTTCTATCGTGATCAGCATTCCTATTTGTGGTGTACTTGTTTCTTCTGTTTTCCCACTAAATGGTATATATCAGTGGTTCAAGCTCAAACCCTTTGCAGAGCCGTATTTTGGATTTGTAGGTACTTGGAGGGCCGCAGAAAAAATAGTTAATGTCTTATTAAAGAAATGACAATTTTGCATGAGGTAAGTACCTACAAATCCAAAATGTAGATTATCTGAAATTATCTGAAGCAATTAAGGCTGATAATTTCAGTGCAACATGCAGAAAGTGAAAAACTATCAAAGTATCACCTGCAAGAGATAAGATTCTGGACCAACTATTTTGATGCCCTCAATACTATAAAGAATGATTCTTTATGGAAAACTTGTGCTTTAAGGTCCAGCGTTGTGTCCGCAACTGTCTTCAGCTCTCGCCTCCTCCGGCACCGGACACACACACAAGCTGCACTGCCTCCAATGGTTACCTTACGTTCTGGAACATTGCCCTCCTGACTGCTGTAACCTCACGCAAGCGCTTTCCTGCGTCTGTACACGATTGTCCTCACCACTTCACCTCACAATCGCATGCAGACGCAGGAAAGCAGAAATTCAACCATCCACTGATCTAATATATTCATGCAATAACTTGTATCTCTTGTTACTTGATCTGTATTACCTGAAAAAGGTAGCAGTATTGTAATATCATCAGCATATATGAATGTAAAATAATTAAACTTCTTTAATTCAAAACCTAAAAGATGTTACAGGATATGCCTCTCTTGGCGAGAGGCATATCCTGTAGTCAGTTGGCGTCAGTACCTCTGCTTTTCGGTGTCAGATCAAAAGTGCGCCGGGACAAAGGCGCGCGCAGACAATTGAGCGCAGTGTGGAGGCGCGCGCTGCAGAAAATTACTGTTTTTCCGGCTCCGACGGGGGGGGGCATGGGGGAACCCCCCCACTTTACTTAATAGAGATCGCGCCGCATTGTGGGGGGTGTGGGGGGTTGTAACCCCCCACATTTTACTGAAAACTTCACTTTTTCCCTGTTTTTAGGGAAAAAGTTAAGTTTACAGTAAAATGCGGAGGGTTACAACCCCCCCAAACCCCCCACAACGCCGGCACGATCTCTATTAAGTAAACTGGTGGGGCTTCCCAACAAAACCCCGTCGGCGTCCCTAAAAACTGTAATTTTCTTCGGCGCGCGCCTCCGTTTTGCGCTCAGTTGTTAGCGCGCACCTTTGTCTTTCGCCGAGTTGTCTATGAACCCTGCTTTTCAACACCTCTCCTTCTGCAACCCCCATCCTCCCCCCTACCACCAGCGGTAGTAGGAGGCTCCAGGCCGTGGCTGGAGGACATCCACACATGTGTGAATGTCAACATGATGCTGTCACGCGTGCGCGTGAGGTCATCGCATCGACGTTCACGCATTTCCAGGTGCCCTCCAGCCGCAGCCCTGAGATGAGTGGTCTGCAAGCTTAAAAAGTTTATGACACACTGGTCTAAGGGGATACCCATGCCCAACCTGTACACATCCTTCTTACCAGAAAACTGGAAGAACCACATATATCTCAGGGCATCCAAACCAAATATATAAGCTATAGTTATAATTTAAACCTGCATGAGAGGATTCATACTGGAGTAAAACCATGTACTGTCCAGAATGTGGTAAAAGGTTAAGTGAAAATCACATTTCAAGAGATACAAGAAGATTCATACAGGAGATACAGAAAGAAGGTGCATTTGAATATGTAGGAGTGGCAGAAGGAATAATTATGAAGCAGAAATTCCTGAGAAAAAATATTGCTAAAAAATATTATAGAAAACTAAAACTGATATTGAAGAGTACATTAATATTACAGAATAAGTTTACAGGTTCTTAATCAACTGTCATTTCCTGCTTATATAGCTTTGGTATTTTTGACTGTCATCTATAACTTTCAGTGTATGTCTAGATTGTACATTCTTAGATCTGAAGAAATCCAATATTTTTTTTATTAGTATTTGCACAAAATACAGAACAATACATTATAACGAGTCATATGTATATATAAAAGAGAGAAAGAAGAAACATTACAAACAACGATTAACATTTACTCATTAATACTATCATAAATACAACAAGACCGTATGGATGTACACCTCATTCAAACAAATCATCATGGTTTAACAGGTGCATGACTGTAATGTTCTAATGGTTCCCATATTTTATTAAATTTATTTAACTCATTTAGGGCCTGTTTTACAAAGCCGCGCGGTAACGGCCCCGTAGCCCATAGAGATTTAAAGTGCTTCGGGGCTGTTGCCGTGCGGCAGCCGTTAGCAGGCCTTTGTAAAACAGGCCCTCAATCTTTCTGCAGCAACATGTTCTAATTTAGCAGTTATACAAAGGTTATATATTCTACCGTTGATGCATCCTTCCAGTGCTTTAAGATGATTTTTAATGGCCAAATCCTAGATGAACATAGAACACATTACAGGTACTGTGTGTGCAAATAAGTAGGGTTTAGCCTAAGGGAGTCCCTGATTGGCTCAGATGCCTAAGACCCAAGGGGAGGTGCTTGAGGCATCTGAGCCAATCAAGGCCTAAGGCCTGCATTGCAGTGGCTGGAGGTGGAGTAGGAGAGACTCCTGCTCCTGACTAAAGGTAACAGGGGCGGGGGGGGGGGGAAGGGAGGGTGGTTTCCACTGGCAGGAGGGAATGGGTATCCCTAGTGCCATTTTTTTTATTTCAGGGAGGGGGCTTTGTCGTGGGTCGTTGGGGAGGGCTTTTCATTTTTTTAGGGGGGTTGGGGGCCATTAAAAAAAAAGGCAGAAGCCCCGACAGCAGTGAGGCTGCTTCTCCTGTCACTACTGTCAGGACTCTGCACATGTCTCAATCGCTCACTGAGTGATTGAGTCGGTGGGTTTGGATGCAATTGATTTGCACCTCTGTGCAAATCATTTGCATGCAGACTTGATAGTGAATCAATCGCTGTTTGAAAATTGGCCAGAGAATCGGTCAACAGCGATTGAGTCACTATCTTTAGTGAATCTAGCCCTTAATCCCCCCCCCCCAATTGCCCCAGACACATTAGATAGATTATGAGCCCACCCGGACAGACAGGGAAAATGCTTGAGTATCTATATAAATCCATGTAAACTGTTCTGAGCTCCCTTGGGAGAGCAGTATAGAAAATTGAATGAATGAATGAACGAATACATGAATAAAAAAATAATTTTCAGGCTGTCAAGAAGATTTGGCCATTCAACTGCTGGAATTGGAAGCTGGCAACTCTGCCATCACTGCATGTCACAAAGCCAGACCTCACTTTGTTCTTCAGAGACAAGCACATGCATAATGAGCCAGATAAATGTCTCCTCAAGTACATGGTTGTCTCTGAAGGCAAAAGATATAAGACAAAGTGAAGAAATATGTTCTTAGAAGTAGCTTGTGGTTCATTTCCTTTAATTGGCGTGTACAAGTTCATGCTCTAGAATAAGGTCGCTCGGAATTATAGCAACATTTTTCTGAAAGTTAAGTTGCGCTGGCTTGCATTTTAACAACTTTATTAATGTGAAGTTTAAATAAGGGCCATTTGAAAGGTGGAGGATATTTATCATTGTCCTCTGCCTTCGTGCCACAGTGACTGTGGGAAGCTGCCGATTTGCTGAGATATTTTAATGAGCGTGCACCTAGAAGCCATTAGCTGTGGTTGGGAAAGCTGGCACAATGAAAGTCAAGCCACAGTCTGCCCCTCTGTTTGTGGAGGTTGTAGATTTGTAACCCTCCATTGCTCATATCTGTCTTTGATTTGGCAGATGTGCAAATGATTTGTTGCACGTCACCAGGCTTTTTCATTTTTATTAGTAAAGAAAGGGAAATGGAATTAATACTTTTTTTTTTTTTAAAGTCCTTTTGCAAAGACCTCCACCACTTTGAAAAGACCAAGCCTGTGTTTTCCTCATAAATGGTAACTGTTGTTAAATGAGACTAGATATATTTTCTGTGATCTGTAAAAGTTACAAGTATTTCTGAGAAATAGATCTGCAGTCAGTCCAGAGCCATCATTGTTTGGTTGGGTTTGGTTTATTTCTTCATATCCCGCCCTTATCTTGGGCGGGTTACAAATTACATCTAAAAATACAAAACAGACAAAATACCAAACAATAAAAACATTGGTGACCAGCACCTTCCTATCACCAATCTCAGTTCTTCCTTATTCATTGAATCTCATACCCTGTATTTCATCTGGCAAAAGAGGTGCCGTTTAAGCAATCTCTTAAAATGTTGTATATTTTATTGTTGACGAATATACCCAGGGAGGTTATTCCATTCTCTGGGCCCAATACAGTGGAAAGTACGATCCCTGGATGATGTAAGCCTCGGCTCTCTTACAGATGGGATATGCTGATCCAGTTTGTTATGCAGACCGAAGCTACCAAAACGGGGGCCTGTGGCAGAATACTCATGGTCAAGGTGTTTGGGTGCTAGATTGTCAATCTACTTAAGGAAAGAACATGATATCGATAAATTCAAGATTAACTTAAAAACATTCCTTTTTAAAGATGCTTTTGATTAACAAGTTTTTCCCTAGAATTCAATATTGCTGTTTTTCGACAATTCTTTTGAATTCCCATCCTTATGTTTTTCCCAACCTTCTTTTCTATTATAAATTGTAGTTCATTTCCCCTTTTCCTCTTTACTCATGTTTGTTAGTTCATATATAGTTCTTTTAATGGTTAAATATATATTAATTAATGTTTTATTTTTAATTTTAAAATTGTAATTTTATTTTAAAATTGTAATTTAAATATTTTCTTTTATGTATGTACATCGCTTAGAAGCAAGATTAAGCGATTAATCAAAAATTTTAATAAACTTGAAACTTGATTGTACAGACACTTGTTTTAACATTAACTTGTAGCGTATCCTATCCCTCACCTTCAACCAGTTCAAGCTTACATAATATTCTGTTATATGCTCCCGCCTTCCCAGCACAATACCCCCTCCGAATCCACAGTGTCAATACCCGCGGATTCGGTTATTCGTGATTTTTATTAAAAAAAGAAACGCTGCATCCCAGACCTTCCCCAGACCTTTTTTGGTGGTCTAGCGGCGACGCGGGGCAGGATCAATCATCCTACGCTCCTGCCCTGTGCAGAGCCGTCATCAAAATGGCTGCCGTGTGTTCCCGTTGTAGTCTTGAGACTACAACAGGAATTCACAGCAGACATTTTGATGACGGCTCTGCACAGGACAAGAGCATAGGATGATCGATCCTGCCCCGTGTCACCACTAGACCACCAAATAAGGTCTGTGGAAGGTCTGGGACGCAGGAGAGAGGCGGGGGTGGGTCAGAGCCGGCTCTGAAAGTTATCCATGATATTTCAGTATTCGTGGGCTGGCTCTGCCCCTAACCCCCGCAAATACAGAGGGTCTGCTGTATTGCTCCTCTCTCTTAGTTTAATGAGTGCTTGGTTTAGTCACATATTACTACTACTACCTATTTCTATAGTGTTATTAGACATATGCAGCAATGTACATTAAAACACAGAAGAGACAGTCCCTCCTCAAAAGAGCTTACAATCTAGTCAGGACAGGCAAACTGGACAAAAAGGTGCATCAATATACAGTGCTCAGGTAGGGGATTTACAGAGGGAATGATAAGACAGATATTGGTGCTTAGAAGATGGGTTGGAGTTTAGAATTGAAAGCATCTTCAAAGAAGTGGGCTTTGAGTCTGGGTTTGAATACTGCCAGAGACGGAGCCTGACGTATTGAATCAGGCAGTTTGTTCCAGGCATCTGGTGCAGCAAAGTAGAAGGGATGGAGTCTGGAGTTGGCTGTAGAGGAGAAGGGTACAGATAAGAGAGACTTCTCTGATGAGTGGAGTGTTCTTTTCCTGTCCTGCTCCATCTTCATCTGCACAAGCCTCAAACACTTTAAAATCATAAGTGTTCAAGGCTTGTGCGGTTAAGGCAGAGCTTACAGGATTGGGACAGGGACAAAACTCACGGGGACGGGGAAATTGAATTCCTGCGGGGATGGGGACAAATTTGTCCCCATGTCATTCTCTAGTTCAGGCCAAGATGTACTAGATGCTCAGGAAGGGGAAGGGAGAATGGACTATTCCACTATATCCTGCTAGCCAATGAGAGATCAGTTGTAAGAGTGCCTCTCTAGTCCTAGAGCTGGCAAAAATCCATGTGATGCAATGGTTAGAGCTACAGTCTCAGCTCCCTGAGGTTGTAGGTTTGAATCCTGCACTGCTCCTTGTGACCCTGGGCAAGTCACTTAATCCCCATTGCCCCAGGTACATTAGCTAGAGTAGGAGCCCACCAGGACAGATGTTTGAGTACCTGAATAATTTGTAATCCGCAAAGAATTGTAAGACATGCAGAATATAAATTATAAATAATAATAATAAAAAAATTGTCCCTGTGTCATTCTCTAGCTTGAACAGCTCTAACAGATGATTCAGACTTGGATCTTTCATACTGCAGGATATAGCACTATGGCCAGTGCCAGGGTACTGACCTTAATCAGTAAGACTTTTAAAAATAAACCCTTTTTATCCTTGTAGGATTTCCCTATTTGATTTGCACTAGGATGAGGAAAGCAGCTTCGATTATATCACTGAACATGCGTTGGCAATCATCTTTGCTGAAGCATATTTTCATGACGTGTAAACAGCGGGACCTTTAATGAAGTGCTGAAAGTTGTTACTGTAGTTCTGTTTGGTTTAGACTACCTGCCCATTGTCAGCGTGCCTGCATGAAGGATGATGTAGTTTATCTTTTGGTGCATAAATTGTTGAAACTACCTTAGGCCAAAACGGTTGACTTTCCTTGTATTGGCCACTCTGTCTTGGGGGAAGGGGGCAGTTTATCACTCAGATCTTTTCATTTCCTTTCTCAGGCGGGAACGACACATATCTGTTGCTACTTGTTGGACATTGCCCTAGTTGCTGCTGGTAAACTGTATCTGTATTGTGCCTGCATGCTTTATTTTGTGCAGAGGTATTTTTCCTGCAGCCATCTAAACGCTGGTTAAAGTTTATTTCTGTATCATTCTTAATCTTTCATTGCAAAACTCAAAATCACCACTATTGCTTAGTTTGTCAATACAGGGCTCAATATTCTGCTAGTTAAAAGCTGATACCAGCATTTAACTTAATCTTTATATCAAGCACATGTAGGTGGCAATTCTATCTGGTAGGAGCCTGCTTTCCTTTCTAGAATATTAGCATAACAGCAAAAAACTATGCTAAGTGTAATCTAGGCACAAATGCTTACACTAGCCATAGAAATGGTGTAGGTGTGTGTTCCTAAGCTCTGGAGATATCTGAGTAACTTATAGTACTCTATGATGATATGCAAATATTAAAAGTGTGAGTTCCACCCATGCTCCTCCCATATAGTGGCATAGTGAGGGAGAGGCGGGGGGGGGGTGTTCCGACCCAGGCACCATCTTGGTGGGGGCGCCGGCACCTGTCCTCCTCTCTGCCACACCCTCTCCCCCACTACCGGTTGGCCCAGGCGCCTCAGGCCCCACCTGTGGCCGGGGTTTGAGGTGCCTGGGACAATCAGGGACAATCCTGGGATGACTGGCCTGCCAGCCGGACGGGCTTGGCTCCCGTACGTCTGGGCATCGTTTAAAGGTACGGGGAGGGGGATTGGAGTTTTGAGGGTTTGGCGGGGGGGGTGTCTCGCGGGTTTGGGGGGGGGCGATCGTGGGTTCAGGTCGGAGCGTTCGTGGGAGGAGAGTGCATTGAGGGCAGGAGGGCCTGGGATCCCTCCTGCTCATAATTTACTGGGGGTGGGGGGTAGGGGGTTTGCCTGGGAAATAGGGCTTGAGCTCCCTCCTGACCGATTGTAATCAGCGGGTGAGGGGGTGCCGCCGGGCAGGAGGGCTTGGGCTCCCTCCTGCCTGATCGTAATCGTTGGGGAGGGGGGAGCGCCGGGTAGGAGGGCTTGGGCTCCTTCCTGCCTGATTGTAATCGGCGGTTGGGGGTGCTGCCGGGCAGGAGGGCTTGGGCTCCCTCCTGCCCGATTGTAGTCAAGGGGGAGGGCTGATCGCTTCAGGAGAGATGGCTCAACTCTCTTGCCGCGATGGTAATCGCTCACCCCCTTCCGAACCGCGGCACTATAGGGTGAGGATCGCCAGCAGGGGAGATGCCCTGCCGTGATGCTCACCCCAAAGTGCCGCGGTTCAGAGGGGGGTGAGCGATCACCATCGCGGCAGGAGAGATGAGCCATCTCTCCTGCAGCAATAGGTCCAGTAGGCGGTAGGCAGGTTGCTGGGGCTGCTGAGCTGCAGCGATCAGCTCAGCGGCCCCTTTTTCAGCACTTATACCTGTTTTGACTTGGTCTAAGTCAAAACGTATAAGTGCCGACTAGACAACCTGCCTAAACTTTTGGTTATACCTGCTGTACGCCTAGGTGTAGGTCAGCCCACCTCCTGCCCACCTCCCACCCTTTCCCCTCCTCTAAAAACACCTCTTTTCGCTCTATGCCAGGGTTCCCAAACCTGTCCTGGGGGACCCCCAGCCAGTCAGGTTTTCAAGATATCCCTAATGAATATGCATGAGAGAGATTTGCATACCTGCCACTTCCGTTATTTGCAAATCTCTCTCATGCATATTCATTAGGGATATCTTGAAAACCTGACTGGCTGGGGGTCCCCCAGGACAGGTTTGGGAACCACTGCTCTATGCGTTTAGAGGCAGGGGAAAGTCCTAAGCTGGTTTTAAAACCAGCTTTGATTATGGGTACTTGGACTATCAGGCTTTTTGATCGTCCAAGTACCCATTTAGGCCACTTTTTATACTTTTTTTTTAAATTAAGAGCCCCATACTGTATAAGATATACATTTATTTACATAATAGAGCTGATGTGGAATTTTGGTACACACGTACATGTGTATCTACCGTTATTTAAATGCGATATGCACGTACAACACATATTTGTTAGCATGCACTTTATAGAGTTGCCCTGATAGTGCAGTGATGGTGGCAGGGCTCAACTAAAAAAATAAAGGCCCTCATTTTACAAACCCTATTCACCTTTGAAACATTCATAAACTGGCATGTAAATATTTAAGCCCCTATTTATTAAAGACGGGATATGCATGTATCAAATCTGAGTGCATGCAATTGGCAGGAGGGGCATGGTCTGGGCATATTTTGGGTGGAACAAGGGCATTGCAAGTTAGTAGACATTCAGGGGCTGATATTCAGTTGACAGCAATCAGTGCGCTTAAAGCCTTCTGTCAGTCCTGACCCCTGATATAAGCAAATTGTTGGCCAGCACATTTGTTTTGAACATTGGCCTCACATTTCTTTATATGAGGGATCTTCAAAAATTTCCCATAGTAAATACTATTTATTAAATATCTCAAAAGCAAATTACATCACTTTTCCACATAATCACCCTGTTGCCTGATTGACTAGTCACATGACATTCTATGACACAGCCTCTTGCCACTTCTCTCACCCCAATCATTTCCTGCAAAAATATGAAAATGCGGGAACTCTTTGAAGAACCCTCATATACCTAACCTAATTTTAATTGTTTATAATTGTGAAAGGAAGAAGAAAATTGTCTTTGTCTTTAAATGTTTTCTGCATTTTTGACCTTTCCTACTCTGGCTTTTTACTGGTAGTCTGTCATTGATTCCATGATATCTCTAGCACTAACATCTCAGAAACCTTTTTTTCCGGTTGAACGGTTAAAAAATGAGACCTGTGTGCTCCTAAAGACCATTAAGAAGTATGGCTGGACTGCAGACCCATCTACATTTGTGCCAAATTGAGGAAACAATTGTTCAATTACAACTAATGGTTGTTTTGGAGAAAATGTATTGAGTTGAGTTTCAGAAGGTTAATGTTGTATACAAAAGCTCATTGACAGAAGTCATTGCAGGGTAAGATTAAAATCAGTCATGGTGTCTTGTTTCAATAATGTTTTCATGTAGAGAACTGAACTTACAGGAGAATGGGCCAAAGTATAATGGACAGGGTGATTTTCATTCTCTGCAAATTTGTTCGATGATGGTCTCAAAGCACAACAGGAGAGAGTCATATTTCTATAGTTTCTGTGCATCAGCAACCAACAGCACTGTGGAGTTTATATCCGGAAGAACTGAGAGTTATGAGTATCATTGGTTAAAATTATGTAATATTCAGTTGACATAAATTTCACAGGACACAGCTTGCACTTTGAGCTTATTGGGAGAAATGTTTGCTGATTGGCCATAGAACTACAATAGGATAACTTTCAGAAAACCAAAGGTAAATGACCTCTCTTTTTATAAAGCTATTGGCTCTTCATTGCAGATATTTTAAGTTTTCTTTTGGAATGCGGTTTTAAATTAAAAACAAAGCGCCCGTTGAGAGGGAAATATTATTTGGTTCTGTATGGTGTGTTCCATTTGAGATGCAACTAATGTCTTTCAAACCCAGGGTTTGTATGGGTTCGCGTCCCATAATGACCAACTTATTCATCTTTTGTATGGTAAAATGAATCCAGACTGAAGTTGGATAGCACTTGGGTTCTATAATAAGTTGATAAATTCTACTGTACTAATATTGCAATTTGGTGTAATCTATCCCCTGCCTCTCTAAAAAATGATCATAGAGAAAATCTGACAAGGCACTATAAGTATCAATATTATAAGAGCCTATAAGAGCATGAAATACTGTTCTACACAGTCAAGGGATTGACAAAATTACCACTGTAATTAATTCATAGTATCGATATTGCTATAAAATTGGTCAGTGGTTTCTATCATAACGTGTATGGGGATATAGACCTCAATATGTACCGTATACTCTGGAAGAGAGGAGGGAGACAGGGGATATGATTACGACGTTTAAATATGTCTGTGGTGTTAATGTACAAGAGGTGAGTCTTTTTCAAATGAAAGAAAAGTCTAGAATTAGAGGGCATAAAATGAAGTTAAGAGGTTGTGGTCTCAGGAGTAATCTAAGGCAATACTTTTTTACAGTGGAGGTAGTGGAGACAAATACCGTGTCTGAATTCAAGAAAGTGTGGGGCAGGCACTTGGGATCTCTTAGGGAGAGGCCATAGTGGATGCTGAGGATGGGAAGGCTGGATAGCCCATTTGGCCATCATGTTTCTGTGTTTTCATGTTTATGGTGGATTCTTTTGCTTCCTTTAAAACTCAGTGAACACAGTTGCTAAAACCAGATTTTAAATATTTAAGTCTGCAGTACTTTCTATGTTGTCATTCAAGGACAAAAATGGTTTTCTTAATGGCAGTGAGGAAAGACTGAACCTGTAATTCGCAGTCAGCCATGACTTCGGCTTCTTTTAAGACAAGTTTCCATTGTGTAAATTCACTTTATGGGATGTTCCTTTTTATAAGCTAACTTGTAAAGTTGTTTCTTTTTTTTGGTCTGTGCTTGTCTGACTGCAAAGCAAAGGATGCCATGTGCCAAATTCACTGCCCTGAAGCAATCTTTAAGCCTACTGAAAACTAGGCCCCTCACTGATCTTACTTTGACATTTTAGTAGACTTTAGACTTTAACAGAGAGAGAAATATAACAACATAATTGGTTATAAATTAATTTGTCAACATCCGTTCTAAGAAAATAGTTGTTTTCTACATAGGGCACAAATAGATATTCTTTTTTTTTTTTTAGACATTATTTGAATTCATCTACCTTTTTATATCTAATAACAAACCACTTAAGTTACAATAAGATGAGGAAACTAATGCGCAGTAATTGTTAAGTCTTTAGATTAGTGTATCTCAAATAGTGTGCAGGGCACACTAGTGTGCCTCCTGAGATTCCTAATGTGCCACGCACATTGAGGAGGAAGAGAAACGCCTGCCATCTGACTTCCCTATGTGGTATGGCGCCAGTGCTGCCCTATTTGCCAAAGGCCTGCATGCTTCCCCCTTCTCTGTAGCATCTTCCAGCTTCCTCCCTGGCCTCCTGGTCTCACCTTTAAAACTAATTACAGCAGCCTGCTGAGGATCGCCGGTAGGTAAAATGATTTTATTTTTAATATAGTGATTGAAATGTGTCAGTTTTGAGAATTTATATCTGCTGTGTATATTGTGTGTATATGAAAAATGAATGGAAAATATTGCATTACAATTAGTAAAGGGAATGGGATCTGTGGCAGAGCTTGGGTGGGCCTAGGGAGGTCTGTGGTTGGGGTACTCGGTTGATATTTGTAAGACTTAGGGGGTACTTAGCTTGAAGTAGTTGAGAAACATTGCTGTAAGCAATCAGCTGGCGCAAGTGTCCCTCCTTATCTTCGGCCCTCTTCCCTGCTGGCACCCCTTACTGGCGTCTCAGGGCCCATCTGGAGGGCCTCTGCACATGCACAGATGTCAATGCGATGATGTCATCACGGTGACATCCACGCACTTCTGGGTGCCTCAAGCCGTGGCCACTACCTTTAGTGTGCCCCAGCTCAAGAAAGTTTGAGAGACACTGCTTTAGACAAAGGTATAGTGCAGAGGAATAGTAGAGCAGCAAACTTGGGATTTGAAGGGCCGGATTAAAATCGCACTGTAGCTCCTTGTGGCCTTAAGTAAGTCACTTAATACTCCAAGCCTTAGGTCTGATGTTGACCAAGAAGAAGAGGACATCCTTATTGTTTGATGTTGGGCAGGTTTTGGCAGCAATGCCACTCCAGCTTATCCCCTCCCCCATGTTTAGGCAACAATGACATAGTGGTGCTTCAGACAGGAGAAAGCAATGGCAAACCACTTCTGTATCGTGCCAAAAAATGCCGCAAAGAAGAGGTCTCTTATTGTATGATCACTAGGAGTCAGTTCAACTCAAGGGCACATCTGGATCTTGAGACAGTTATGTGGCTGTTAGATCAATACCACAACAGCATTCATTATTCATGGGAAGTGATAATATTTGGCTTTGTGAGCAGACTATAGAAAGTGATTCCTTAGTCTTGCACCCAGTGTTAGTACCAGGAGCAGTAGCATAAGTTTAAATTCAGGACTCCAAGCAAAAGTTAGCATACCCATCTCCACCATACCTTCCAAGAAGTCTTTAATGGATCAGTGCATGGAACACTGTACTTCCTCTAAAGAAACAATGCTGCTGTGCTTTATAAAAAATTACTCAATCACACCTTCCACCAGTAGCTGCTGAGTCCAATTTGTGTATACCTTGTCATATCAACCTAGAAATGACTTTTTTAAAAAAAATGTAACCAAGGTTAAAGAGAAAAAAAATCAATAATAAAATACCTGGGGCAGTACTTGGGGTCGCAGGGGGAAGACCGTTTTTGGTCTGGTCTTGTGAGGAGGCAGAGGAGCAAGGACGCAATGGACTGTGTTGGGTTGCAGCCATGGTCCGGGCTGTTTTAGGTACAGATCGTGGGTGGAAATTGTGGGTTGCATTGGGCTGTCAGTACACGGCTATGGTGATAGGGACCCTGCTGAGTCAGCACTGCTTATTGTCTAGAGGAGCCCCATGAGCTGCCAAGGGCAGATCTGTGTCAAGAAATGGTGGCTGGAAGAGCTGTTGACCACAGTGGTACTCATTGCCATCGGGGAGGTTATAGAATCTATTGTGCATGCTCAGTGACATCACTACATATGTGCAGTGGTGACATCATTGAACTGCGCATGCACATACATTACAGGGTGCTGGCTGGGCCTAGTCGGCCCACAGTATTTCTAGGTCCTGGGAATGCTGGGAGAGCTGGGGAAGGGCCCAAAGAATGGGAAAAGGCTTTGGAGAGCCTACCCAGAAGATTCTTTACCGCGGCACAGTGTGAGTATTTTGTTTATTCTAAAAACAGGTGCATGCATGAGAAAGAGTCATGGCAGCCAAGAGGATACACGGAAACCAGTGTTGGTGTCACCATGGTGACAGTTCCTGATTAGGCTTGTGGATACATGTACGAGGAGGTTGCTATGGTGGACAAAAAAGAAGAAAATTAAAGATTTTAAAGGAAGAAGTCACCAAAGGTAAGGAGTTTCAAGTTTATTTAAAATTTGATTGATCGCCTAATCATAAATTCAAGGCGATGTACAGTACTAAAAATAATTTACAACAACGTACAGGGGAACAACACAAATACCATAGACATGACTTACAGAACAAACAGAACCATAAGGAAGGATGGGATAGAAATACAATAATTGATAGAAAATGAAACAAATAAGAAAAACTACAAAGGAAGGGATAAGAAAAATTAAAAAAATCTAGAATGGAATAAAAAAAAAACAGAAGTCTGAGATAAAGTGTGCAGTCTTTACTTAAGGGAGCTATCAATCAAAAGCATCTTTAAAAATAAAACATTTTTACTTGCCCTTAAATCTATCTATATGACGCTCTTCATTTAAGTATGCGGGTTAGGCACTCCACAGTTGAGGAGCTGTGACTGAAAAAATGTATTGTCTGTGTGTGTTAATGGTTTTAAGAGAGGGAATAGTCAGTAGATGCTGATCATTGGATCTAAGTATCCTAGAAGTGGTATAACGGATCAAGACTCTATCGATGAAGGCTGGGACTTTGTAAAGCTGCAATTTAAGGGTTAACAAGCATATTCTAAAGGTTATTCGATGCGACACCGGAAGCCAATGAGATTTTTTGAGGAGTGGTGAAACATGGTCAAACTTTTTTGCTTTCATAATGAGTTTGATAGAGGTGTTTTGAATTAGTTGTAAATGTCTGATTTCCTTTTGGGCAATACCTTGAAATAGTGCATTATAGTAGTCGATTTTGTAGATGACCAAAGAGTGGATCAGTATATTAAGTGATTTGGGTTTTAACCATTTGGAAACCGAACGAATTTGCCATAATTTGAAAAAGGTGGATTTGACTACACTACTGATATGCTCATGATAAGACAGTTTCTGATCAAAAATAACCCCTAAGATTTTGATAGAGGTTACTGGCTGGAGCATATTGCCTTTAAGAGTGATAGGGTGGTCAAGTATGAGTCGACCTTTCCATGGGAAGATCATTACCTTTGACTTGGCCACAATGAGGGCGAGCCTATTTGTATCGAGCCATTGATGAATTTGTTCAAGTTTCTTGGTGATAGAAAGAACTTCCATTGGATTATCTGCATCTATAGCGTGTAGATGCTGGATGTTGTGACTTTTACATTTTTTATTGTATTCTGGTTGAATTTTGGACTGGTGTATGCAGTTTTTGGAACTGCAACCTGCTGATTTCTGCATTAGGTTTGTGTGCTCCTTGTGCAGAAATCAGCAGTGGTTGTCAGGATTCTAAACTGTCAGTGTGACAGTTGGGTGGGTTCATTTGGATGAGAAAGTTGGATGCTAAAGCTGTCTCAGGTTTTATAGGTGTAATATAGTAATTTTTTTAAGAGGAGTAATTTGGTGGTTGTTTAAACAAGGGTCTGCGATGAGATTTGATTCTAGCTTATATCTGAGTGGTTTTCGTGCTTGTTCATTCTGGGTTTTTTTAAAATATAGTATACTCTGTTGGTACTGCCTGAATATATTTATCAGACTAAGCATATACAGTAAAAGCTAGTCTATTGAACTGTTTATTGGTTGTCAACAGTTCTTTGAATTTTATTATTGTGAGAAACCTGAGATGTTATTTATAAAGGTTTCTTTTACCTTGTTTCTGGACGTGATCTGTAAAGAAGTAATTGCAGACTCAGTGTTTGCTGAGGATTTTCATATAAATTTCTTCATATAAATAATTCCTTCATATAAATTCCTTTCATATAAATAATTTTGCTTCAACTGTTGTGAAGTTGAAACTAAAATTAGCACTGGTCTGCTGCTGCTGTCAGTTAAATTTATACTTGGAAGTTGAACTTATCATACTTTAACCTTGGTAACATGTGCCTACTTCATTTATTTATGCTTATTGTGATAGGAGTTTTGGCTGAAACCTATTGAACTTTTATCAAGGTGTTATTAAAAGTTGCTTAGAGGGGAACATTGAATTGAAGAATTTTCAATTTTTTATTTTGAGTTGTGGGAGGGTTTTAGTTTAGGGCTTCATCAATTATTTTTTTTCTTTTGGGGTAGTTAGTCAAGGAGAAAATATATACTTATTGAAACTTGGTTTAGATTGTAGGTTTCTGCCTTGTTGAGTTTCAAAGTCAGGTTAGTAGGTAATTTCAAAGTTATCTACAATGAAGACTGTGCTAATAAGGTATCCAAAGAGCCAAAAAGAGGAAGAGAATAGAAGAAAAAGAAGAAAATCATACTTACCCTCCTTCTACAAAGAGATCCTGGTACACCTGTAAGGAAAAAAAACCCAACACCTAAAAAATCAATTCTTGATCAGAAACTTATGCTTAAAATTTTTTGGGAAAAATTTATTTAGTAAAGTCTTAAAAAGGTTACTTATCTGATAGGTCTTCTAGGAGGTTGGTCATTGTAACTGAATATAGAAAAAAATATCTTTAGAAAGAAAAATACTTTGATTAATTATTTTAAGTTACATTGTCTTTGTTAACTGAAAGAAGAAAGCAAGCATATGTTAAATTATATTTGACATTGAAATTGAAATTTATTGCTATTATAAATATTTAAGTGCAAATAAAATTGCTTTTGTTGCATTTACCAAACAAGTGTCTGATTTCTTTAATTTTAATTCACCCAGGTGGACAATTGTTTTAATGTTACCCTGATCTCCTTTTGAGGGGAATTCTCAATAAAGAATCCTTGGAATCACGACTACCAAGGGAACGTAACCCTGAGGAATTCTACCAAAAGAGAGACTAAGGGCTCCTTTTACTATGGTGCGTTATGCGTTTTAGCACGCGCTAAATATACGCACGCACTAAACACTAATGTGCCCATTAGCGTTTAGCACGCCTTTGTAAAAGAGGGGTAAATTTACATTAAGAAGAAGCTTAAAACTTGGCTTTTTAGTATTGAGTAAGGAGCGATGTTGGTTTTGTAGTAAATTTTATTTTGGATTCTTTCTCTTTTTCTGTTTATTTTTTTACAGATTACCAAATATCTCAGTCACATATTAAGTTGAAAAACATCCATTCTAACACATCCCTCTTGTTCGCATTTTTATTAAGGCACCCTTTTACTAAAGTGCTATAAAATGTGCAGTTAATGTGCACGAGTGCAAAAATTGGCAAGTGGAAACTGCAGAGCCTCTCTGTTAAATGTTGGGGTGTTTCCATTATCTTTTTATATTTTTAAAACATGGTAAATGTTTCTCTATTCATTAAGGAGATAATTCTAATGTAAGTCTGCAGTTACTTGCCTAACTCACTCCCCCCTCCCCTTTTTTTAACTAAGGTATAGCGGTTGCAATGCACCAAATGCTCTGACGCATTTGGTGAAGAGGAGGCTGCGAGGGGACATGATCGAGACTTTCAAAATGCTGAAAGGCATCGATAAAATAGAGCAGGAAAATAAATTATTTACATTGTCCAACACGACACGGACAAGAGGACATGGTTTGAAGCTAAGGGGGGACAAGTCCAGGACAAATGCCAGGAAGTTCTGCTTTACACAGCGAGTGGTAGACGCCTGGAATGCTCTCCCAAAGGAGGTTATTAAGGAATCCACTGTGCTAGGATTCAAAGGCAAATTAGATCCACATCTCCTTACGAGAGGCATAGAGGGATATGGGTGACTAAAACTATATTAGGTGTATACCTGACAGGGCCTCCGCGTGTGCGGATCGCCGGACAAGATGGACCATGGGTCTGATCCGGAGATGGCAGTTCTTATGTTCTTATGTTCTTCTTATGACGCCCATTGAATCTCTGTGGGCATCAGAGTGATTACTGTGGCCCACTGCGATAATCACCTTTGTAAAAGGGGGCCTTTAGGCACTAGCGATTATGCCAGCTCAGTGGCTGTTATAAATACTGGCACCACTTCCTGGAACTTAGGTACTTAGCTGCTAATATTCTAGAACCTGCACATGTATTGTAAGTGCTGGGCATACCTCTGACCCACCCATGGTCTTCCCAAGTCCATGCCCCCTTGCAACCTCACACTATGGATTTTGATCCTAATTCTATAAATGGTGTCTGAAGTTAGGTGGAGTGACAATGTTCCTAAATGGACTTTATTTGAAAGAGTCAAAGTTCCAAAGTTACACCAAAATCATCCACATAAAATAATTTCATCCACATAAAAATAAATTCATCCACATAAAAGTCTTAAAGGACCTAGTACGCTAGGGATACAGGACCCAACACGGTCTGCGTTTCAACAAAAAGTCTTCTTCAGGGGTCCCTGGGGGTCCTATAAAGGTGAATACGTGGGAAACAATTGTGTGGTGAACCGGAAGTGAACCACTGCTTTCTATTGCAAACGCAAGCAGTGTCTCACTTCCGGTTCACCACACAATTGTTTCCCACGTATTCACCTTTATAGAACCTCTAGGGACCCCTGAAGAAGACTTTTTGTCGAAACGTGGACCGTGTTGGGTCCTGTATCCCTAGCGGACTAGGTCCTTTAAGGCTTTTATGTGGATAACCTATTTTTATGTGGATGAAATTATTTTATGTGGATGATTTTGGTGTAGCTTTAGAACTTTGACTCTTTCAAATAAAGTCCATTTAGGAACATCGTCACTCCACGGAGTTTTTTTTGTTTTCTCTGGATTTTCTTCTCTGTGGATATCTTGGAGTCAATTCCTTTTGTTTTTTTGCCTGAAGTTAGGTGCCTAAATAGACGTTGCCTACTAATTTAAGCGTCTAATATTTTTTCTAATTGGCTTAATTGGCATTGTTATTTGAAAGTGCCCTTAAAAACCAAGTAAAAAATTAATTAGCTGGTAGGAGCCTACCACCTCGCGGTAGGCACCTACACTGAGGTGCCTACATGGAAAGTAGATGTGGTTAGGGGCGGAGTTTGGATGTGGATTGAGTTAGGCACCGGTAGGCATCTACCTTAGGCGTCAGTATATTAGGCCAAGAAAACCCTGGCTTAATGTACCAGCACATAAGATTATGATGTCTATTGGCACCTAATTCATTTTAAGCACTGCTAGGTGCGATTCTACAAACAGCGCCTAACTTTGATTGACATACGGTAGGTGCCGCTTTTCTAGGCACCTACCGAGTTAGGCGCTGATTATAGAATCTGGTCCTTTGAGTCCAGACTGTTAACTAAGGGCAGTTGCATGTGCTACTGCCAATTAGCGCCATTTAAAGAGAATTGTTAGCTCTTCATGCCAATTAGCAGCTAATTATTAAGTTATGTGACAAACTGTCACTATTTTAAAATTTGTGTACATGACTTTGGGCTAGATTCACTAAACCTTCCGATCCTGTACCGATGATCGCAAAACCAGTTTTACTGGTTTTGCGATCGTTCCCCGACCTGATTCGCTAAACTGCTGCCCGATCAATCTCCTATCCGATCCGATCCAACCCATGCAAATTAGTAAAACCCCATGCAAAATAGCCAAGCAATTAATTCACTAGCAATTTCTTGGCTAATTTGAATCGGGTTTTACTATCTTAAACCCGACTGCTGCAGACCCGTTGGCAACACAGAGAGATGGTAGACAGTGTTGGATATGGCAGTGGAAGAGAAGGTACAGAGATGGAAGATGGATGTGAACACGGAGAAAGAAGAAAATGTCAAATGGGCTGGAGACCCTGGCAAACGAGTTAGCAGAAGACAAACAGAAACCAGAGCCTTGGACCAACATGATTTGAATAATAAAATTACCAGATAACAAAAAGTAGAAAAACAGTTTTATTTTCTATTTTGTGATTACAATATGTCAGATTTAAAATGTGTAGCCTGCCAGAGCTAGTGTTAGATATTGAGCGTAAGCTAGGAAATAACGGAAAAAGGAAAAGTATTTTTTGTCTATTTGGTTTACACTACAGCTCTGGCATGGGGCTGGAAAGGGCAAAGGGGTTGGGGTGAATGAAGAGGCTACAAAATAAATCCGCCAGTTTGTTTGAAAAACAAACTCCCTATTGGGTGGGAAAAATGAATCGAATCAAATCGAAAAATCAATTCAATAGGCCAAATTGAAATGGGTTTTTTGTTTACCTGAATCAGGAAGCACTAACTAGTTTATATTATGCAGAGCTGTTAACTACAAAAATGTGACATAGAAGAAGTGAATAAAAGAGAAGTAGAGCTTTTTGTATTAAAAACATGTTAATACTGCATTGAATGTCTTATTTAAGAGCAATTCAAGTCACAATGGGCTTGACTGACTTAAAATAGGTTTGGCACTTATAAACTGAATAGAAGGAAATATTCATGTTTTGCCAGATAACAACCACCTTTGCAAATTCACCAGATGTTTGGCACTGAAAGAGATTTGTCAGAGCCTGAAAATAGATATTCCTGGTGTGCGCTTTCATTTCTACTCCCTTTCTATTTCACCCTCCGTCATACCTTGCAGAATGAATTAAACTAAATTCACACTTGCACGCAACATAGAACCATATTATGATAGTAACTCAGTACTAGATAATATCAGGGTCATACAGTATTTTGAATGCTTTAGTTAATGCAAACATCACTTACAATACTTTAGATACAAGAAAACAATTCTTCCACACTATGAAGAATATAGAATTGTGCCAGCAATTGCTGTATAACTTGAATTAAAATCTGGTGGTAGGTGGGATAGTTTGGGAAGGAACTCACATCATGCTGTGATGTGCTATTTTATCTGTTTACAACTCGAACCTGGAGGGCATAAGGAAAATACTCTCAAGAATACTTGGGGGTCTGTGACTAAGGATATCCCAAGCCAGAAATGCGACCTGAGCAACATGCCCCCCCTAATGCTCCCACTCACTGTGTCAGGGTGTCCCTACTTCCTTTGTACCTTGTGTGGCCACACAGCACATTACAGCCCTAAGACAGTGGATAATATTGAGTGTGGCACAGTGGTTAAAGTTACAATCACAGCACCCTGAAGTTGTGGGTTCAAACCCATGCTGCTCCTTGTGACCTTGGACAAGTCAATTAACCCCCCATTGCCCCAGGTACATTAGATAGATTGTGAGCCCACCAGGACAGATGGGGAAAATGCTTGAATACCTGAATAAATTCATGTAAATCATTCTGAGCTCCTTGGGAAGAACAGTATAGAAAATTGATTAAATATTTAAAAAAAAACACACAAAAAAAATCTGACAATTCTGCCTTTGTCTCCTCTCTGCCTGGTGTCTGTGTGCATTTCTCAGTCTGGATTGTATATTGCCTTGATAAGAATTTTGCTTTTGAAGGGTAGCCTAGCAAATGCTATGAACAAACATGATCATTGGTTGATATTCTAGCCACCAGTCTTAGCAGCACAGACCTGGACACTTTCCACAAGGGGGTGCTCAGGAGGTATTGAATTATAAAAACACTAATGGGCTCAACCATGGGCGCATTAATTGGGGCTGAGCATGCATGAGTAGGTTTTAGGAAGGCTAGGGGCTGGGCTTAAGGGTTGGGAATATGAAATGATGTAAGGGAAGGGTTAGAGGAGGTAATTGGATGGTAAGGTAGGAGAGAGGAGCTGGGGAAGAAGTATTGTTGCGGAGAATTGGCGGGCTTGGGTTATGAAGGAAGGTCGTGGGGGGTTATGAAAGAAGGTTGTGAGGAAGTGTGTTAAAGGAAAGGCTGTGGAAAAAAAGATCCCACCCAGCCCTCCCTAAGTTAATGGGTGGATAGTGGGTTTTTGCACTTCTGTCGCAGCTTTGGAGGAATTGGGAGTGGGTTTTGAGGTTGTGGGTCAGTCAACTTTGATGATAAAAAGTTACGGTTTGCTGGAGTGCATCATCATCACCACCTCAAGGAGTCTAAATTTTCGGCTCTGCAGTACCGCGGGCCTGTTTGGAGTAGATGACCTTAACGGCTAGTATGTCACCGTCTAGCTGGGGATGAAAGGGCTATGACAATGTTTATGTATATGTTAAGTGATATAAATTATGATGCATTACCATGCTATGTTGGGAATGTTTAAAGGTTAATAAAAGCTGCGGCCAAGTTTTTGCCACCATAAAGTGTCAAGGGTATTATTGATATGTTAGGAAGTGAGTGGAGACAAAGGTGTGCGAGTGCCTATGTTAGGCCAATTTCTGAACCTTATTTATGCATGACCAGACCCTTGTTTCCTTTGAACTTGGTAGGTTGAAAGGTGGACCTTTGCATGTGGAAGAAGAAACTTGATCCAGATTTCTTGCTGTTGAGATGTAAATGAACCGTTCTGCCCAAAACCAACTGGGTTGATATTGTGGGGTTTGTAACTTTCATTAGTGCCTGATACAAGTTTCACTTAAAGATACACAAATGAGTATGACTTACAAAAGCATTGCATGTAGGACAATTTAATTGTTTTATTTTCAGAGAAGCAGAAAATTGCCTCAGGCCATAGTTGGAATAATAATCAATAATGCCAAGAACAATACATCTGCCAGAACAATCAAAACAGCCTGAAACACTTGTGAACAGGTTTGGTCAGTTTTCCAAAACATCTAAAATCCTTTAGTGGAAAAACTTACAAATTCATGTGTGGAAAATTGGAAACCACCCTTTAATTTTCATACTTGAAAAGAAGAAAGAAATATTTATCAAATATATTCCATTGTCTATTCCTCCTTTAGAAAAGCAAGTTAAACTATGTGAAACTACATAATAAATGTTTCCCTCTCTTTAAGCAAGCTAGTCTCGGGTGCAAATAACAGGCTGGATGGCCGTGTTTGATCACCAATTGGGAAGGAGACAGGAAGTCTAGGAAGGGGAGAGGGGCACAGGCTCCAGGATATAATGTGCGGGGTGGGGGGGACGACGACAGGGTGTCGGAGATGAAAGGGAACAGCTTTAAATCTGACTGTCCTGCTGAAGGTGAGGAGCGGGATAGGACAAGGTGGAGGTGGGCTTGCTGGAAGAGTATTTAAAAGAACAGCTCCTGGGGACACGGGACTTTTCCCCTTTCCATCGGAGGCAGATTGTCACCTACCCTCCCACCCTAGCTGGCATGAAGGCAGTAATAAAGGGGTTCAGAAGGGGGTTATATGTTACATCTCGCAGTATCCCTGAGGTACAAGGTTATGCGCTTATTGGGCGATGAGCAATATTGGGTGTTAAAGCTCGCTGAGCAGTATTTTGAGGTTCTGGTGATCCAAAACGTCATGGAGATTCATGCCAACCTCAGACCCTAGCTGTCAGGGTGGGGCCTGGGTGGGAGGGTCAGATCAAAATGCAATTGGGGTTAACCGTTGGTAAACTATATAGTGTTGTTTCTGTTCAATAAACAAAGCTGCGGCCTGGTTTTACACCCACCGAGATTGTGTCTGTCTGGTCAATAATTAATTATGTTGTCAAATGAGTATTATGAAGGGGTAAAATGGAGGGGGGAGGGGGCTGGCATCAGAGCCAGTCTAGATCCAGCTGTTAATGGACCCTCACTATAAACTCTAGGTTTAAGATGGCAATCCTGGAGGAATGAAAGGGAAAAAATACTCCCCCCCAATATAATTATATGTATTCATGGAGGGCTTGAAACATTAAAGTTAGTTTTATATGTTGGCATGAGCATTTAACATATAGGAAAACAGTCACTCAAATTCTGTAGCAACATAAAGGGACCTTTTTACTATGCTGAAGTAAGAACTAACGTATGCTTACTGCATCTTAAAATGGCCGACCATGGAGCACACTCAGGAGTCCCATGTACTTTTTTTTGAGGACTGTCCAGGCCTTCGGACGGGTTTTCAAAACCATTAGACTGAAGGCCGCGTCTGGAGGCCATCTGCACATGCGCAGATGTGAGGTGATGATGTCACCCACGTCGCATTCGCCCATGCACCGATGCCCTCCAGATGTGGCCCCGAAGAGACGATGTTTGTGTGGGGCCAGGGTTGGGGGAGCGGAACAGGGCAGGGCTGGGGGCAGAATGGGGCAGGCTGGGGGCGGAAAGGAGCAGGGCCACACGTCTTCTCTTTCTGGAGAAAAAAATATGGTAACCCTAGATTTTTTAGGTTTATATCCTGCCCTTTTTTTTAGCCTAGAGCTCCTAAGACATAAATAAATATGTAAAACATTTTAATAAATTATAAATTAAAAATAAGAGAAAATACTAACAATAAATTAAACTTAAATAATAGGGAGTTTGAACTGATTGTGGCCACTATAAATATATCATTACTCATACCATCTAATAGAAGTTGGTGACCCTGGTTGGTATTCTAGAGCACAGCTGAAGATGGCAAAACTCATCAGATGCTCTACTAGATGGTCAGAGAGTGATGAGGGACACGATAGAAACTTTCATATAGTTTGACAAGTATTAGGGAAGTGTGAGAAAGTTAAATATTACACAGGTAAGGACATTGGGGAAGAGGGGTTGATGACATGAAGTTGAACGGTAGGATAGTAAAGAAGAAACATGCGGAAATATGTTTAGAAAGTTAGCGAGTAATGTGAATATCCTGCTGCAAGAGATTGTGACAACTAAAACAGTGTCTCGCAAACTTCTGGAAACCACGGCACACTAAACCCTTCACTGCATCTGGAAATGTGTGGACATTGATGCGATGACATCATGTGTATGTATGATATCATCATGTCGACATCCACGCATGTTTGAAGGCCCTCCAGATGGGGCCGGAGCCACCGGGGGGAGGGATGAGGGGTCTAGAGGAGAGGTGCCAGCACTGACTGACTACCTACAGAATGTACTTCTCACTGTGAGAGGCACGTCCTGTAGGCAGTCAACTGGCACCTCTCGCCACGGCACAGTGTGCGATACACTGAACTAAAGCAAAATGTAAACAGGTGAAGTGTAAATAGTGGTGAGGTTTGGGGAACAGGTAACGCAGGTGAGAAGAGGTTAAAGAACCGAAGTTGGGGGCTCAAATGTTTGTTCAAACATATGTAATATGGAGGACAAAAGAGGGGAAAACACAGACCAGTAATCAGTAGAGGTGCAACTCTGCAAGGCTTTTCTTAACAGCAATGGTAGGACTGTGTTATGCGTGATTCTATAAGGAGCCCATATCTTTTACAAAATCATCAACTGTTCCAGAATAACCTGCATGGAGCAGTGGTTACAACCGTACCATCAGTTGTACATCTGCATCAGGCTACCAGAAAGGATATGATAATCAGAAAGAAGAGATCCTGATTGCAACCAAAACATTACTAATCACAGGGAGATTATATGTTTTAGGAAAATTGCCTTGCTAATTTGGTGATTATAGTATATTGATATTAGAAATGGAAAGCTGGAACATTTTCATGTCATTCCCGTAGAGATTCATATTACTCCTATGTATGCTCTGTTTTGCAAAAAATCTGAAAGCATAGCTTTTGTCAAAAATCTTTGCTAGAGTTTTAGTTGAACCTGGACTTTACACTGTATGTTTATCTCTTCATAATGAAAATGCTGTGTGTAACTGGCTATTTTAAGCGTCTATGTTAAGAATTTAAACAGTTTTTTGATTTTGCGTTGTATGCTTTGTTTACTTTTGTGTAGCGATAATGCTTGGTGAGGATTTGACGGGAAGTAACATAATATAATGTCATTTCCCCTGTCATTTAGAAGTATGTTCATTTTTGTTAGATTTTTCATTTTGTGTACTATTTAGAAAGAGACAGTGTGCGTTCTTTTTCCAGTAGTGTGCATATTGTAAACCATTGCGCATACACGCATATTGGAAAGAGTGTGCTTATTTTGCTAACAGTGAGCAAACGTCTTTGCTAATAATGTGCACTCATCAGAAGTAATTTGCAATCTGTGTGAAGAGGGGGAAATTCTCTAAATCACACTAAAAAATTGGTTTCTGAACAGGTTGGCACTGATGGCCCAAATTCTATAACCGTCGCCTGTTAGGCACCTGTTTTGAAGTCGTCCAACTAGATAGGCGCCTATCTAAATTGATTAACAAGCTCAATTAAGCTCTTTAATCAGGTCTTTTTTAGACAGGATGCTTGCATTTCAAGCAAGTAAACAACAGTTCTGGTTGAGTAACTATATTAGCGGAGCCAGGTTATCTTATGGCGCCTTCCGAAAAGAAATTAAGACATTATTATTTGATAAATTTATCTCTTAATTCGATGTTTTTATTCTTAATAATAATTTTACTGTTTTTACTTAAACTTTTATTGTCTTTTTAGTTTATATGCTATATTCTCTTTTTAATATTCACTGATTGTCCAGTTTTTCTCTCTTGTGTAAACCACCTAGAATTCTCTTGGTTGTGGTGGTATACAAAAATAAAGTTATGTTATGTTATGTCAGGGCATATGGGGGTAGGGGAAGGAGAAAGATGCCAGACAAGGTGAAAGGAAGGAAGGAGAGAAAGGAAGAAGAGATGCCAGATAAAGGAATGGGAGGGGGAGATGGAGAGGAGAGAGATGCCAGGACATGGGGGAAGGGAAGGGAAACTAAGGAGACATAAAATGCCAGACCAGAGGGAAAGAAAGAAGAGGTGCCAGAGAAGGAGGTGCCAGAGAAGGAGGGAGAGGGAGAGATTGGAGAGGAGAGAGATGCCAGGGCATGGGGGGGAGATAAGGGAAGGAGATAGAGATGCTAGACCATGGGGTGGAGTGGGAAGGAAGGAAATAAGAAGAGAGAGATGCCAGAGCATAGGGAAAGGGGTGGAGACAAAAAAATGAAGAGGGGGTGAAGCTGAAATAAATCATGTACAAAAGAGAGAAAGGGCACAGGATATACAGTTTATTGAAGGGACATAAAAAGAGGGAAGATGCCATATGGAACAGAGAGAGGGTGGACACTGGATGGAAAGGGCAGAGGGAGGTGGATGCAAGGGGCAGAGAGGGTGGACAGTAGATGGAAGGGGTAAAGAGAGAGAGGGCAGAGACTGGGTGGAAGGAGTAAAAAGAGAGGGCAGATGGTCCAGAACTGGTCGAGGTACATGAAGAAGGACACGGTACTACTCAAAAGGGTCCAGATAAGAGTGACTAAGATGGTTAAGGGGCTGGAGGAGTTGCCGTACAGTGAAAGATTAGAGAAACTGGGCCTCTTCTCCCTCAAACAGAGGAGATTGAGAGGGGACATGATCGAAACATTCAAGATACTGAAGGGGATAGACTTAGTAGACAAGGACAGGATGTTCACCCTCTCCAAGGTAGGGAGAATGAGAGGGCACTCTTTAAAGTTGAAAGGGGATAGATTCCGTACGAACAAAAGGAAGTTCTTCTTCACCCAGAGAGTGGTAGAAAACTGGAATGCTCTTCTGGAGTCTGTCTTAGGGGAAAATACCCTCCAGGGATTCAAGACAAAGTTAGACAAGTTCCTGCTGAACCAGAACATACATAGGTAGGGCTAGTCTCAGTTAGGGTGCTGGTCTTTGACCAGAGGGCTACCGTGTGAGCGGATTGCTGGGCACGATGGACCACTGGTCTGACCCAGCAGCGGCAATTCTTATGTTCTTCAGAGATGAGTAAAGCAGAAACGACAAAAGGTAGAAAAAAAATGTTTTGTTGCTTTATGTAGAATCAAGTAGTATTGTAACTGTACTGATTAAAGTTTATAAATAGGAAATGGTAATAAGGCAATATTTTGGGACTAAACCTCTTTCCTCAGGTCAGGACAGGATACCATAACAGCAGTATACTGTACTGTCTTGAAGAAAGATTTGGCCTCTGAAAGCTAATTGAAAAATGGATTAGTCCAATAAAATGATATTTTCTTATTTCTCATTATTTGTTTTATTTCTATTTATTAATTTGTAAAGTGGTGATTGTTATGTAGCAGTTTTTCAAAATTTACATCTACTGTCTTTATATTTTGCACAGTATTAGGGGACATATCACTGTTTCTATGGTGTTGCATTGTATGCAGAGTCTGGTTTTTTGGTTCAGTTTAACTGTCTACAAATATCTATTTTTAGTTTATGATTATTCCATATTGGGCGAGGGTGTATTTGCGTTCTGTATGTATGAAAAGGACATGGCTTTCTGTTAGCATCGACTGTACAGGATCAACTGACTGTGCAGGATCTGACTTGTTTAGTTTTACAATGCGTGTGTTGATGTTCTACTGCTCACTGCAGTGTTTAAGATGCTGCCTTTTCCAAGGTGCACCCTTATTGTGTGACTCATAGATTATTACTAAAAATAACTTTTTTATATAGAGGAGGGGGTTGTTAAAAAAATGATCAGCAATGGCTGTCATATATACTAGGTATGCCACTGGATTTAATGACCCTATTCTAACTTTACTGTTGACGTAGGTGTTGTCCCCCCTCCCCCCATCAAGCAGCTTTCAAATGACATTATAAGCAAATAAAAATAAAATATTTTTAATACATTGCTAATTATTACCTTCATGTTTACCTAAACTGTTTTGCCCTAGCTCTCACTTTGATCTTTATCTGCTACTTTTTTTTATTTTGCTGTAGTGCAATCACACAGGTCTCCTTCAAGGCTCAGTAACACCTCTCCATAAATTATGTTGAAGAGGTCTGGAAGTGGGGATCGCATCTATTTCATATCCTCAGTGAGACCTCAGGAAGGAACCTAGTGATCAAAACATTATTAGAGGTGCTGTAGAACCATTTCTTGTATGACTGGATGAGCTATATTTATCTTTTTTTTTAGTTGTTTAAATTCATACAGAAATTAATGGCTAGATTGATCCTAATGACTTCATTAACACATTTCCCTTTTTTAAACCTCTATACCATTTGAAAGAGGGCAAATATCTAATTATTCACTTATAGAATTGAATACTTCTTAAATTTAGTAAAAATATTCTGGCACAAATGTCAAACCTTAAAAAAGGAAGTCATATTGAGCATTGGAAAATAATAATAATTAACAAATAAAAATAGTGCACATTTAATTTTCCCCACCACCAAATTTCCCCATCCCACCTTACCCCACTTGGTTACTTTTCCATGCCACCTGGCTGGAAAAAAATTCTATGGAGAATACTGTGCTGGAAAAGTAAATCTAGTTTTTGCTGAAGGGGTTTTTTTCCCCTGTTTTGCGCTTCTGGTATAAAGAAATTCTTAGCAGCCCTCACAGTCCTCTAAGCTTTCTTCAAAATACTCCATGCGGTTCTTTCTTTGATTTCATTGAAGCTAGAAAAAAAAAATGTTAAAAGTAATTAGTTTTTGCTTTGGGGTTTTGATAAATAAGTCTTTTAGCACTGCCATGGCAACAGGTGTGCAGTTATTGCGCTTACAGATGTCTTTGGTGTAAAGCATTTCTTCTGGCTGAATGAATATTAAATCATAGTGCTTACCCACTCCTTCGCTGGTAAACAATGCCTCCGCCTTGGGCTGTAAATTGATCTGGCTCCTATGGATTTCCTTTACTGCTCAGTAATTGACTAAGGCAATTTATGCCTTTCAGTTGTTTCTCAGTTTATCGGCACATGACAGGCAAAAAGTCTGCCTTTATTTCATTTTGTGTATCTCTCCTTGCCACCCTCACCTCTTCCTTTTTAAGTGCTGAGATGAATGTGTACTTCTCATTGCTTCGGGCCTGACTGACAAGGTGCCATGGTAAAGAACACTGCTGATTTGTCCTGAAAGCACGAAAAGGTTCAAGCTGTGATTTATTAAACCATTTCTAAAAAGCATGACATGCACCATGGAGTTTGGGATTCATCCTGGAGATTTATGTCCTGGAGAAGAATTTTTAACAATCAGTTGCTCCTTCAGTGTCACTGTCGGATTCAGGCGTGTTGGAGGGAATCAACAAATGCATAAACAGGAATTAAGGTACAACTACATTGTAGAAACAAGTGCCCCCTAGACGTGTGCAATTATCATTTTATTTTCTGATACATATAAATTATTCTAGTTTTAGTGCTTGAGAACATTATTTAGTGATAAAATAGGCAGAGCATAGATACCTTGCAGCAGAAACTTTCCATTTATGGTTCGGGCAAAGTGTCTTAGCCCCACTTTGGGGTAGGGATGGACTGCTGTTGGAAATGAATGTGGCTTGCTAATAAGAGCGGGCACTATGCGCCCATGGGGCCAGATTCAGGAAATGGCGCCATTATGATCTTCGCTAAGATAGCATTCTGTAAAGGGTGCTCCAAACCGCTCCATGCAGAGTGTCATTACAAAATAGTAGCTTGGTGCGCTTCCTGTACCTAATTTTGGGCGCAAGCACTTATGCCTTGCCACAAGCTGGTGTAAAGGCTCATGCAATTGGGCACGCAAGTATTTTGTAAAATTGTGCATAATTTTGGTAATGTTTTGACCTGCCCATGCCCCTCCTGTGGCCACGCCCATTTGGAGCTAGGTACTGTAACATTTAGGTGCACATGTTACAGGATTGGGGGCAGGGCAGATCTGAGTGTAATTCATTGTCTCGCAAACTTTGTGAAGCCGCAGCACACTAAATGCAGTGGGCTCGAGGGCATCCAGAAGTGCGATGTGCATGATGTCATCATGTTGACGGCTGCACTAGCATGAAAGTCCCTCCAGACGGGGCCCTGAGCCATCAGTGGGGGTGCTGGAAGGGAAGAGGCGTGGAGGGGTGCTAGCGCTGGCTGACTGGTTACAGGACGTGCCTCTCGCCACTTTTTAAGGCATGGACTTTTTAAGGAAAAGTGAGAGCTATATGGAAATAGTGTACACAAGAAAAAAAACACACATAAACATGAAATTAAAACTTTCTTGGTACCCACCCATACTTTGTGGAGATCCCTCTTAAGGCTGAATGGGCGAAACCAGGTGTAATAATTGGGGGGGGAGGCAGAATGCCCTGTGCACCATTTTGGCAGGGGCACCAGTCCCTCTCCTCCTTTCCGCCTGCACTCCCCACGTACCTCTTGATTCGCTGGTGTGAGCAGCATCTTCCACCTTCGGCTCGCGCCAGCCTCGACTTCCTTTTGACATAATTTCCTGATCATGAGACCAGGACGTGATGTCAGAAGGGAGCCGAGGCTGGCGCAAGCAGAAGGTGGAAGATGTTGGTTGTGCTGGCAAACAGTTCAAGAGGTACGCCGGGGGGGGGGGGGGGAGCGGAGTCGCTTGAGTGATGGGGAAGAGTAGGGGGCACAGGGAGTAGCGATGCTGGGCGCCTCCCTCTCTCACTGTGTCACTGGGCAAATCCTCCTTCGTCTGCATACATTCTTTGGCCCTGTGCTGGTACTGCTGATGGTGGAACCACTTGGTGCCAGATGTTAATGGTTGCAACAATGTGGAAGGCTTTTCATTTGGACATAGACTTAAATGACCCACTTGCTAAATATCCACCCAGTGGTTTTCCTGTTATGGGAACTTTCAAATTCATTCCAATTTAACCACTAACCTTGGGCTAAAAGTCTGTATCCCTCTGCCAATTCCCTCAGTGCTCCTCATGCTCTGAAAAGTGTATTCATTTAGACCGTAATTTAAGTCTTAAAACAAAACAAAACCGAGCTCCCTTCATTGTCACAATAAAATAGTGTTGTTTGGAATGATATCCTTATCAGTGTTTTCTCTCTCAAAATTGGATCTGCTTCTGTTTTAAATACATTTGCCAATATAAGCTTCTCAGGACTATATAAATATTCCTTCTCATAAGTAATGTAACACTGTAAGCACTGTACCTTTGTTCCAGGTCTCCCTCTCTCTCCATCCTCTGTTATGATCTTGCATCTCTCTGCTCTTCCTCAGGGTCTGTCTCCCTCTGTCTGCACCTCGCATAGTCCTGCATCTGCCTCCCGTCTTTCCCCTTTGGTCCAGGTCTTTCTCTCTCTAGTCTTTCTTCTGCTTACAAACCCCCCTTTCTCTGCCTCTTTCTCTCCTTCCTTCCTTCCTCCCTCCTTTCTTCCTATGTCCCTCTCACTGCCTTCCAGCCTTTGTCCCACCCCCTCCCCCAAAGCCAGCCAGCCAGCCTACCTCCCTCCCTCCCTGCTGTGCTAAAGCCAGCCTGCTTGTCTGCCTCCCTCCCTCCAGCGCCGAAGCCTGGCCTACCACTGATTCAAACCCCCCTCCCCCTGGGACCGGCCCCCGCCGCTACATCCTGCCCGCCGCCGCTGCAACTGAAGGAAAGGAGGGTCCAGGCACCGGCCCACAAGCCTTTTTCACGATGTGAATTCTGACATCGGAGAGGAAGTTCCAGGGCCAGCCAATCGCTGCCTGGCTTACCCGGAACTTCCTCTCTGACGTCAGAATTGACGTCGGGAAGAAGGTTTGTGGGCCAGTGCCTGGACCTTCCTTTCACTCAGTTACAGTGGGCGGCGGGCGGTAGCAGGGGTTTGAATCGGCGGTAGGCCAGACTTAAGCGCTGGAGGGAGGGAGGCAGACAGACAGGCAGGCTGGCTTTGGCGTGGCAGGGAGAGAGGGGAAGCAATAGCCTGTCCCGTTGTCCCCACACACAGCGTCAGGACACAGTCTCAGAAAATGGGACATTTTGGAATCCCGAAGCTGTGCGTGGGGACAACGGGACAGGGGATCTAAAAACGGGACGGTCCCATTCAAAACGGGACATACGGTCATACTAATCATACTGCATGCACTGGCCCCACATCCTTCCTTTTGACATATTCCACCTATGTGGAAACAGGAAGTTGCATCTGTGCCCCATAGATGCATGAGCTTCCGCCTGTGGGGCCGGCACGAACAGTCTGTATCAGTCTTGCTGCTCACTGTCGGTGAAGATTGGCTCTGAAAAAGGTATGCAGTAGTGGGCTTGAGACAGGAATGCCGGGGGGAGTGGATTGCCTGAGTGAGATGGGGCAGCTTGAAACACCAGAGTACCGGGGAGTTGGATCGTCCAGATGGGAAAGGGGTGGCCTGAGACACCAGAATGCTTGGAGTGGGATCTGGATTGCCCAGATAAAAGAGGGAGAGATCTGACCACCTAACTTGGGTCCAGGCTCACACAGAATTGGATGTATGGCTATGCCCCTGCTTAAAAGCTCCCATAACAAAAAACAGTTGCTCAAATTAGTTTTAATGAGTTCTGGTGAAGTTTGTGTTTTTATATTATTTAATATTATTGTCCCTGACGCAGCAGAATATTGGCAAAATGTAGCCATGTTGAGCAACTGTTTTTTCATTCCTGGGAGCTTTTAAGTACCAATAAAGATGTACTTTACAAGGCCTGCTTTTTTGTTAATTTCTGTATTGGATTTAGTGGACCTTCTGCCTTGTTGTTTTCTCACTTGTGATATGAATGGGACACGACAACGCATAGTTGTTCTTGATATGTTGTCTCATTTCAGTATAATCCCTGTTGTACCGCTGTAGCGGATATCTGTGGCATATTTATGGTTCACAGGAGAAATTAAAAGTAAAGTGAAAAAAAAAACAAGCTTTCCTTCTGACACACGTAACGTATGTAAGGAATTTTCTCTGCTTCTGTCTCTGGGGAAAATGTTTTGCGCATCTGGTATAAGACACATTTAATGTAATTTAAAAAGACATTTATTTTCCATTTTAAAGTGGATTACAGAGCAGATAAAACCAGATGGCCTGATATTCAAAGCCCCTTATCCGATCAGTAGTTATTGCTGCCAGGGTGAATGTCACTGAATGCTGCCATCCCTTGATTTTAAGTGGCAGACCACCCTGGCACTATCTGGACTCAATCAGAAGACCAGACAAAGCAGAGCAGCAGATAAATAGCTGAATTGCTGGCTGAGAGGAATGCTCAGCTTACAGAGAGTATACATTTTGGCTCAAGGATTGCATTTGGCTTCTGGGAAAAAACTGTGCTTCTATTCTCCTTTTGCTTCACCTCTGATGCAGCCTGTTGAGGCGAAACATGGCCACATCGGATGTCTGATTCGAATAAACTGTGTTTGTGGACCACAGCCTCTCGATAGTTCTTGTGTACTATCTGAATTATGTCAGTAAGGGCTATGAGCAGAGTGAAGGTGGTCTCCTGTCATTATCCAGTTAGCGCTGTATTCAAGTTTCAAGTTTTATTACCATTTGATGAATCGCCTACACAAACTTTCTAAGCGATGAACAGCATTATAAAAACAACAGTTTAGCGGACATACAGCTTTTTAAACAAAAGTAAAACAACTGACATAATTATAACACTTAACAAATTTCATCTTACAAATGGATTAGGGACTGACATGATGTAAGAGGGTAGGAGGGGAAAAGTTACAATTCTCTCAGGTATGAAAAAAACATAAAAAAGGAAAGAACGAGGGGAAGGGAGACATATTGAATTCTAGAGTAAGTTAACGTGTCTCAGAATTTAATTGTTAAAAGCATCATTAAATAAAAAAAGTTTTTAGAAGTTTTTTTAAAAGAAATAAAATCTTTTTCTTTTCTAATATAGTGTGGCAATGAATTCCACAATTGTGGAGCTATAACAGAAAACATGTCATCTCTTCTTGTGCCCACAATTTTCAAGGAAGGGACGGTTGATAGGTCTAGTGATGACGACCGAAGAGAGCGGGGGGCATAATGAGGAATAATCATTCTTGTCATGAATTTTGGTTCATTGAAAGTTAGTATTTTGAATACTAGAAATAATATCTTAAAGGTAATACGGTGGCTAAGAAGCCAATGGGAGTTGATCAATAAAGGTGTAACATGGTCATATTTTTTCGCTTTGTGAATAAGTTTTATTGCAGTGTTTTGGATTATCTGAAGCCTTCTTTTTTTCTTTTTGTGTTATATTGATTAAGAGAGAATTACAGTAATCGATTTTAGTTATAATCATAGAATGAATAAGTATGTTAACGGATTTAGGGTCTAGAAATGTACAGATACTCCCCAGCATTTGACTAGTATATCAATTCTTTAAAGAGTGTAATCTGTAAGGAGTTTGGACACGTTCTTGGAGGAAAAGTGCCTAAAAAATTCTTAGCCAGGTAGACTTGGAAGATCCATTGCTTCTCTCTCAAAAATAGAAACATGTGAAATCTACTATCTATACCATACAAAGCACAATTCCACTCATCCAGAACTTAAACCACAAGTGCTTACAATCTTTGTCATCTAACGTCCGATGGAGAGGAGACACACTGATTATCATGGAGGAAAAGCTTCAGGGCGCAGCCCAGAACTCAAACATTCTCACAGACTTCTGTGTGCTTCCTCACAGGCAGAAAGACCTCCTTAGTCCCCACTTCAATCAATGTTGTTCCTTCTCGCGAAATGCTTAGGGCCAAATTCTATAGAGGGCGCCTACATTAGCATAACGTAACATTTTAATTTCTAGACTTGCAACACCTTGAAGTTCTATGCAGTTCACAGCACATAAAGGGGTCCTTTTACTAAGGCGCGCTAGCCGTTTTAGCGTGTGCCAAATAGTAGTGCGCGCTAAATGCTAACGTGGCCATTATATTCTATGGACGCGTTAGCATTTAGCACGCGCTAAAATGGCTAGCACGCCTTATGGTAAAAGGGGGCAAGAGACTGTACAATATCAGTGATCTACAAAATTTCAAAAGTTATAAAGCAACAATTAATTTCTCAAGAATCTAGCGAATAAACTTGATTTCAATAATTTTCTGAAGTGCATGTAGGATGAGGAGAGGGTGAACAATTTACGAAGCTCAGCATCCCAGCTAGCAGCTTGATATGCAGATAATCATTGTAAATATCTTTTATAAATGTAGCCACGTACAGAAGGAAACACAAATAGTGAAGTATGTCATAATGGACAGTCTAGAGCAGGGATGTCCAACCTGCGGCCCCGTGAAGTATTTTGTGCGGCCCCGGTCGAAGGAGATGCAGTGTTTTCCTCTGCTGCCCCCGGGTGTTTACCGTCTTGTCGGCTCCCTCCTCTTTCTTGCTGCAGCGTTTGTGCATTTGTGCGGCCCCAGAAACATTTTTTTCGGCCAATGTGGCCTAGGGAAGCCAAAAGGTTGGACACCCCTGGTCTAGAGCAAAGAGAGAAAATTGATCTACCAAATAACCAGGTGCCTGGCCATGCAGGACCTTATAACTAATACAGTGGAACCTTTGTTCCAGCATAATTTGTTCCAGAAGCATGCTCGTAAACCAAATTACTCGTATATCAAAGCGAGTTTCCCCATAGGAAGTAAGGGAAACTTGCTTAATTGGTTCCACCTCCCCCCCCGGCCACTGGCGCTGCTCCACCCACCCCATCCTACCACATCCCCAAAAGACCCCCCCCCCAGACCACTGGTGCGCTTCCAAATCCCTCCCCCACGAATCGACATCGCCTCCTGCCCGCAAATTGGCATCGTCCCCCCTCACGATTGCCCGCCCCCTCATGCGAACCGGCATCCCCCGCCCAAACTGAAGCCTTACCCCATCTGGCACCGGCACGCAGCACCAACCCACAGGAGGTGCCGGTGCCTGAAGATCATGCTGCTTGCCGGACTGGGCCTTTAGCATCTGCGCATGCTCAAGGCCTTCTGGCTTCTGCCTCTCTACGAGATTCTTGGAGGGAACAAGAGCAGAAGGCCTTGAGCATGCGCAGATGCTCAAGGCCCAGTCCGGCAAGAGGCAGGAACTTTGGGCACCAGCACCGGCACATCCTGTGGGTTGGTGCTGTGTGCCGGTGCCAGATGGGGGTAAGGCTTCAGTTTGGGCGGGCGGGGGATGCCGGTTCATGCGGGGGGGGGAGGCGTTTGCGAGGGGGGTCAATGCCGGTTTGCAGGCGAGGGGATTTGCAAATCGAGTCAACGCTCGGTTTGTGAGTCATGATTTGCTAAAATGTTTTGCTCGTCTTGCAAAACACTCGCAAACTGTGGTACTCGCAAATCGAAGTTTGATTGTAATCCCGAATTTGAACAGTACTCTGGCCTCAACAGGAAGCCAATGGAGTTTTCTAGGTGCTATAATCAAGGACGCTTAGTGCCGTCAAACTTCAGAATCCACGCTCAACTTTTTTTGTTAATTGGTGCGGTAATTGATCATGCCAGTTTTCAGTCAATAAAAGAAAATTTAGAGTGAGCAATTAAGAGCTCAGCACCAAACTCTGACGCCTAAGTGGAGATGTCCTCTGATGCCTAACAACAATTACCTGAAAAGTAGGCGTAGTTAGGGGTGGAGAATAGGTGTAGTTGGCTTAGGTGTTGCTAGGCATCTGAGTAAATCCTGGCCTAAAATACCGGCGCCTATCTGTATGATGCCTAGCAACACCTGAGCATGCCTAAGCTCCACTAAGTGAGATTCTATAAGCGGCACTTAGTGGTTGATTGACAACTGCACTGAGCAGAACCTACAATGTATGTGTGCTTAGGTGCCTTTATAGAATCTGGCCCTTAGTGCATAGACTATGCATGTTACCACAGACAGTCTTATCTAATGCTATTTAAATATACACATGAGTGTATAGACTTATCTTCTAATTCTTGACAAAATCATGACGATTCCACCTGCTGACGGTGGCCAGCATTTTGGTTATCAGCTACTTCAAGGCTTTAAATGATCCACATACGATAATTTGCTCATTCAGCTACTGCTCACTTACTAAACTTAGTGAGAGTGGCCATGTTTTGTGTGATCTAGAACTGTTGCTTATCCCTATGAAAAATAGATCTATCTTTTGGGATCTGGCCACTGTTGGAGACTTGGTGAAAAAGCACAATATTAACATCAGAAGATCTCTAAAAATAATCATAAAAATGCAAGAAATTCTAGTGCCAAATGAATATAAATTAAATAAGAGAAAACCTAGACCCTGAGAATACCTGTACATCAAAATCCATGTTTCGGTCTTTAGTTGAAATATCACCATATATTCAGTTTTAGTTTAGTTGTGGTTAATATTTCCTATATTTTTCCTTCAGTTCCATGAAGAGGCAGTTTACAATATTGATACAGCAAAAGTGCTATCAGAATGGTTTTCATGATCTCTTTTCCTTTTTGATCTCATACTTTTTGTCAAACCCGTGGTATTTTTTTTTCATAGCAAATTGACCTGCTAGCACCTGGGGCTGCAAAGGAGGCAGCGTTCACAGCCCTGGTGGAGTAGGGTGTCACAGCTATCTGTATAATAATAACATCTAATAGCCGGACATTGGACCTAGATTCACAGTGTTCCAAAGGGAGTTCGATGCAGAGCACACAGTTAAGCATTACTACTGCAGTAGCTGAAATAAATGATACAAAAGATTAGAGCAATGGTCTGTACTAAATTTTGGCAGCTGAAGGAGAGCTACAAAATATCTTCCCATGTGGGACATTACAAATAAAAATAAATGGCACCATAGCCCAGTAGAGTTGGTTCCAATTTGAAGTGAAAGCCCAAAGGCCAGGAAAGGACTGTGGGGGGTAAAAAATTAGCCTTTCATAAGAAACAGATGGCTTGAGAGCTATATTGGTTTAATTTCACTCATCCTATGGCTTGAATTAAAATCTGTATTGGTTTTCCTTGCAATGTATGTTTTGTGCTGCAGTTGTATATTGGCAGGATGTCTCGAGCTCTTCGAAACACCAAGAGGGCTGCCTTGTGGCCTGTTGCTCTCCAGGAACTCTCCTGATGCCAAACTTGTATATTTTCAAACCAGAACTTCAGAAGCTCAGTTTTCCTCTTAGAAATGCTTCCAGCAATCCACAGATTGTTACATAAAGACAAAGAAGGCTGAAAGCCTACTGAGGAGAGAAAATCCATTCTGATTCTGGAACAAAAATGAACCATGTTGGATTCATGATGCTCCTGCAGATTAATTACTGCTTTCTTGTCTCAATTCTAATTAAACACAATTTTCTTTTATGGAGGGGCTTCTGGCAAATGCTTGCCAAACACTGATCACCACTGAAAACAGTGAAATTGCTTTTTCACAAGGGAGACTTCACATAGAATAGAAGCTGTACTGTAAATACAGTTGTTTATAGGTCATAATCTTTTACAACTAAATTCCATATTCTTGAATCTCCACTGATAGGACTCAGTGATAAAGGATAAAGGCAGAATGTCAGTGGTCTGCTGTCATAGATATTTTACTTTGGGCACCTCCCATCCTTGGCCAGGTTTCTGGAGAGGTTGAGCTGTTTTGTATAATCTCATCCTCTGTTAGCATACTGGGAACCCCCTCCTTTATGTGCTTTGAAATCAAAATAGATGCCAACATTTGTTCATGAAGGATATTTAAAAGACAGAAAACTGGAAGAGGCCTAAAGCAGAAGTAATAACCAAACCTGCTATTCAGTAGATCTGTTGGAAACTGAAACATCTTTTTAAATGTCCTGGTTTTTGTTGTTTGTTTTAATTCTGTTCACATTATAAAAATCCAAATGAAAAAAATCCTCACTATATAAATCAGGAAATGGTACACCATATTATACATGTGCTATAAAAAAAAAAAATCATATATATATGAAGGAGTGAACTCAGTATTAGGGCCCCCACCAACTGGGGTGAAATTCACTCCCATGGTAATTTACCATGTCAGTTTTCAGTCAATAAAAGAAAAATTAAAATGAGCAATTGAGTTCAGCACCAAACTCATAGGATGCTGACGCCTAAGTGGAGACGCCCTCCGATGCCTAACGACAATTACCTGGAAAACTCTGTCCTACATTTACGGATCCTATTTCTCGCGGAGGTGCAATTCTTTATAGGGTTTTGTAGCATGAATGACACGTGATCGGTGGCCGCTTTTTAGGCTGCCACCAATATCGGCGCCCTATACAGAAACCGGGCCCTAATGTTGCAAATTGGTATTCTCTAGGATCACTTAACTCTTATAGGATAGGCTCATAGGCTGCATAATAAGACCATAAGAATATCCTTACTGGGTCAGACCAATGGTCCATCAAGCCCAGTAGCCCATTCTCTCGGTGGCCAATCCATGTCACTAGTACCTGGTCAAAACCCAAATAGTAGTAACATTCCATGCTACCAATCCAGTGGCTTCCCCCTTGACTTTCTCAATAACAGACTATGGACTTTTCCTCCAGGAAAATGTCCAAACCTTTCTTAAAACCAGGTACGCTATCTGCTCTTACCACAACCTTGGGCAACACGTTCCAGAACTTAATTATTCTCTGAGTGAAAAAAAAATTCCTCCTATTGGTTTTAAAAGTAATTTCATCGAGTGTCCCCTAGTGTTTATAATTTTTGACAGAGTGAAAAATCGATCCACTTGTACCCGTTCTACTCCACTCAGGATTTTGTAGACTTCAATCATATCTCCCCTTAGCCATCTCTTTTCCAAGCTGAAGGACCCTAACCTTTTAGTCTTTCCTCATTTAAGAGGAGTTCCATCCCCTTTAGCATCTTGGTTGCTCTTCTTTGAACCTTTTCTAGTGACATTATATCTTTCTTGAGATAAGGAGACCAGAAATGAACGCAATACTCCAGATGAGGTCGCACCATAGAGCAATACAGGGGCATTATAACATTCTTACGTCCTCGTCTATCAAACTGTGATAGCAGTTTTTAGCGTTGGGAGCTGCGTTGAATGGCCCGCATTGCTCCCAATGCTAATTGAGTTCCTATGAACATCGGGAGCAGCGCGGACCATTCAGCGTGGCTCCCCGTGCTAAAAACTGCTATCGCAGTTTGTTAGAAGAGGACTTAGTCTTGTTAACCATCCATTTTTTAATAATTCCTAGCATCCTGTTTGCTTTTTTGGCCGCTGCCGCACATTGGGTGGAAGGTTTCATCGTATTATCTACGATGACACCCAGATCCTTTTCTTGGGTGCTAACCCCCAAGGTGTACCCAAGCATCCAGTAACTGTGATTTGGATTATTCTTTCCAATGTGCATCACTTTGCATTTGTCAACATTAAATTTCATCTGCCGCCTAGATGCCCAGTCTGCCTGCAGTGTTTCACAATCCGCATGTGTTTTAACAACTTTCAATAGTTTAGTGTCATCTGAAAATTTAATCACCTCACTCATCGTTCCAATTTCCAGATCATTTATAAATAAGTTAAATAGCACTGGTCCCAATACAGATCCCTGTGGCACTCCACTGTTTACTCTCCTCCACTGAGAAAAATGACCATTTAACCCTACCCTCTGTTTTCTATCCGATAACCAATTCCTAATCCACTACTGAACTTTGCCACTTATCCCATGACTAATTTGCTCCGGAGCCTCTCATGAGGAACTTTATCAAAAGCTTTCTGAAAATCTAGATACACTACATCGACCGGCTCACCTTTATCCACATGTTTATTCATACCTTCAAAGAAGTCAAGCAAATTGGGCACCTAAATAGTAATACTCAATTATAGAATTGCTCTCGCTATGGGGATTGCTCATACTTGCAGGCAGCTAAAATGCATTTCTTCCAGAAGTATCTGACTTATGTGGGATTATATCTGTTTTTGTGTAAAATGTGCATTAATCTAAAAAGGTACCCCTTTCTGTGGCAACACAAGACGTTTCCTAAGTAGAGAGCTTTTGTTTTCTAGGGAGAATTTGGTGTTTGTATTTTGTCTTTCTTTTCCATGCTTCCTACAACTTACCATTTTGTATTATTTTTCTTGGCCACGTTTCATTTTAACACCTAAACAGTGTACAATGAACAGTGCACACAATGCATCAAAAAATAAACAATAAAAAATACACACTGAAAAAAATTTGTTAAAAAAAAAAAATTAAAGCAACAATCATTCAGACATTAAAGAACACACAATGAACATGCACCTACTTAGAATAAATAACAACTTAAAAATGCCCACACATAATAAAAACCAATCCACTAAAGAGACTCAATTGGAATAAATAATCTGTAACAAGCTATCAGCACTGTAACACAGACAGCCCTGACTCTGTATTTCAGAAGATGATGTTTGTGAGTTGCTGGTACTGTTTTTTTGCTGAAGTTGAATACGAGGGTAGTTTGAAAAGTTTGTTAAAAATGCAAATTAAACAACATAGTCTCCCCCCTCCCCCTTTTACTAAATCACAATATCAGTTATTAGCGCAGGGAGCCGTGCTGAATGCTCCGTGCTGCTACCAACACTCATAGAGTTCCTAAGAGCGTCAGGAGCAGCGTGGAGCATTCAGCGTGGCTCCCTGCGCAAAAAAACGTTATTGTGGTTTAGTAAAAAGGGGGGGAGGGGGGTTAGTCTAGCGAGTTTCTAGGGTTTTTTTTTTGTTTTTTTGTAAGCTATTTTTCCTACGATAAGAAAAACTAGAAACTCACTGGACTAACCCCCCTCTTCTACTAAACCGCGCTAGTGGTTTTAACGCAGGGAGCCGAGCTGACTGGCCCATGCTGCTCCCCACGCTCATAGAGTTGTTATGAGCGTTGGGAGCAGCGCGGGTCATTCAGTGTGGCTCCTGGCGCTAAAACGGCTAGCGCGGTTTAGTAGAAGAGGCCCTAAGTATATAGCTCTCGACGGAGACTACATCGTGTAACTTGCTTTTTTTTTTTTTTTAGCAAACTTTTCAAACCACCCTCGTATATGGTTGTATAGGCATTTTCAGTCCAGATGGGACTCACTGAACACCAGGGTGTTTGTCATACTGCTCTGTGCACTCTGGCCTGTTGACTGCATTTCAGGAGTAAAGTAGACTTTTTTCCCCCTCACATTTATATGTTAGATCAAATGTGCCGTGCTGTTTCCAGTTTAAGCTTCCAAGTAGTGCTAGGAAGAACAAAGAGCATGTTTCCAATAAAGAAAGAAAAAAAAAAAAAAAAGCAGGAAGCAATTCTTTTTTGGGCTGTGTCATTATGGTTGTACAGAAGATTATTCCAAGTTGATGTGGTGATTATGTCCTGGTAGTGACTCACAGAATATGATACGATTTGGGCATGGCACGTACACTTCCCAAAGCAAATGGTAGCAAAGTTTCTAAAACAAGAGGGTATATTTACCTCAGCCACCCAAAGTTTTTATGGCTGTGAAATAGCATGGTGAAAAGTAGCTATTGTATGTAAAGTTATTATAGTACTGATAAAACTGCATATAGGGCACCCTTTTCATAGTAACTGGTAGTGCTCAGAACCTTAAATGGTAAAAAACCACATGTGGGGACAAGCCCTTAACTGCAGCTTTAAGAGTCTATCATTGTACTATACACCATATGAATCTTTAATGATTTCTCAATTCAGAAATAAGTACTTAGAACCCGCTGCAGTGTGGTAACATCGCTATAATTGTTTTTGAATTCAGCTAAGTACTTATTTTTGAATTGAGAAATCATTGAAGATTCACATGGTATAGCTGCAGTTAGGGGCTTGTCCCCGCTTGTGGGTTTTTTTTTTTTACCATCTAAGGTTCTGAGCACTACCAGTCACTATGAGAAGGGTGCCCTATATGCAGTTTATCAGTGTTGAATAATTTGAGACTCACCCGTGCACATTTAGCATTACCCAGAACTTTGTGTGGGCAGTTATTATAGTAAACACCACAAAGTCCAATAGGACAGAGAAACCACGGGTATAAAACAGTACAAAAGGAAGTGGGAACGGACAATGAACACTCCACTGAAGATCGCTGATGTAAAACCAACTTGTTTATTTCATAAAAGGACACAAGCAGAAGCTGTGGACCCGACACAGCACTGTGTTTCGGCGTCTGCATGAGGGGTCGGTCACTAAAAATGAAACCAAACCTGTAGCGTATAAGTTCACAGATGGCAGGACTGGGATAAAACAAAGCTCGGTCCAACTAACATGCCAGAGTAATCAAAATCACTGAAAAGCTGTGGAAGCATTTTCAAAAAGGAGTTATTATAGTAAGCATATTTGTGAATGTTTCAGGCTGTAACTGAAATCTCCTCAGTCAAAGTTCCATGATGGTCTACCTAAAGATTAGAGGGCAATTTCCAAAGACATTTACCCATATAATTGATTATTACATGAGTGAAAGGGGTATTTGAAAATTGCCTCCCCCGTGTGTGGAGGTGAAAGTGTACACGTGAAATCACAGACACATACACATGTTTACATTTTCATTGGAAGTATTGCTGAGGCAGGATTAGGCAGAAAATACATTAACACTGGCTGGAATAAATACTCAGAGGAAAAAAGGAGGTGTAGGCATTGTGTACATTATATTTTTTCCTGGGGCAGTTTTCAAAGGGAGAGAATTTATTTCCCTTTGAGAACCAAAGCAGAATATGATGCAGTGCTGGATCGAGGTACATGTGCCACATGACATGCTGGATCGAGGTGGGGGTGGTGGATCAAGGGGGTTTGCCAATAGGGTGGTATGGGGGGCATTGAACCCTCCACACACACACACACACATTTGCCATATGCCTTGAAAATGAAAGTTTCTTTTTTAAAGTAGTGAAAGGGTGCATGTGGGGGAGGATCGCACTGAACTTGTTCTGTGATGAAAGAGCCATACTGAACTGGCGGCTCTTAAAGGGTCGCAATGAATTGTCCTAGACCCATTAGCAGAGATTTTCAATCTAACCAAGTTGAGCAACAGCATAACATTAGGACAGAATAAAGGCTGTCCTAACTTTATGCCGCAAAGTCAACTGGGCACTGGTTTGAATATCAGACGTTGCTTAGTTAACATAATACTTAAATTCTTATAGATCACATAACCTATTCCGTTCTATGCGGTTAACAGTTAAGAAGACTTGCTGTAATTCCGGGTTTGTATAAAATATCTAAATGAATAATTTGTCATAATAATTAGCTTCCAAGTCCTGACATGAGGTGCTGTTATTACCATCCCTCTCTCCCACCCCCACCCCCTCAGAACATCTGGAACAATCCTTTCTGATCGCCCCCCCCCACCCCTGCTAGAAGTACAGCAAGACTCCCCCTCCCACCCATCCCTGACTGCTACGAAAGACTTCCCTTCTGTTGCCTGTTTCCCCCTCCCATTTCCCCGGAAGTACAGCAAGCACCTCTTATGGTTGCAGGCTTATCTTCCAATTTTACTGGTAGTCCAGTAGAGGAATGGGCAGAAGCGATGTTCGCTCTCTCCTGTGCATTGTGGCTGTCTTCCTAAAATGGCTGCTATGACCCACATAAGCTCTGGAAACTGGCACCTGAGGAATTAGCCCCAGTTCTTCAATGCTAGTGACTGGACATGGCCCGACATTGAATATCTGAGCTAATTCTATCCATGATGGTCAGCATTAAAAAAAAACAACAACCCACTTGCTACCATACCTGTAATTGTAATTGTAATAGTAAGGGAGGGAATCAAGGGGCATATGAAATGCATCAGATGAGAGGGTCCTCTTTCTATCTGGGACTCCTGGGAGAGACAATAATTTTTACATCCCTTTATGAGTATTTTTTATTGCCTCTCTTTCCATTGATACTGTTGGCTTATAGTGTGATCTCTGCATCAGTTAATTGAGAGGCCGCTAATGAAGGCACTCCCCGAGATATAACAGGGATGATTAACTATGTCGATATGTCTATCTATGTTATACGTGATAATTGGAGGGAAACAAGATTCTATGTATGTCATATGGAAACCGGTATATACATTTTTTAATAAATAAAAAAACAAATAAATAAATTTACGTTGTAAAATAGTAACATAGTAGATGATGGCAGGTTTTTGTGGCAGGAGCGATCTTCCTACGCTTCTGCCCCGTGCAGATTGCTCACAGGAAATGGCTGAATTGAGTTCCCATAGTCTTTCGAGCCATTTCCTGTGAGCGATCTGCATGGGGCAGGAGCATGGAAAGATCGCTCCTGCCCCGAAAACCCGCTAGACCACCAGATAAGGCTTAAGGGGGCTTACAGGGCTTAAAATAGCCTGAAAAATGAAAATGTATTTTTTGATTTAAAACCGCGAAAAAGCAAATCTGTAGTTACAGAATTCGCGAATACGGAGGGGAATGTGTAGTTTAGTTTAAGTGAGATCTTAGCGTCATATCATTAAAAAAACTAGTATAAAGCTTCTGGGGGCAGAACAGCAGTGCCCTTTCTCCCCACTGTCCTATTGTTTCATGTAAGTAATATTATGTCATTATAAGTTTGTTAACTCGACCCCTTTTAAAATTTTTATTATAAAATGCTTAGAATTTATGATTAGCGTTTTATCAAATTTTTTAATAAATTTGAAACTTGACATACATCCAATCTATAGGTCCTGAAGCCCAGTCCTAGAGAGCCATAACCCTGTCTGGTTTTTTATTTTTCTTTTAAAAGTATGTTTTCTGGCTGCTTAATATTGATCAGAATTGATGTTATCCATTTGTAATTCCTAGAGATTGTTCCAGTTTCTTTTGATGTTACCCACATTGAACTCTTTGGGAATATGCGGTTTATAAGACCTATATAATGCAATGTAATCTAACTCTCCATGGTGTGGCCTGGGACAGAATTTTTCTCCTGGATCAGAGTGGTGTTTACGGAGTTTGACAGCGCATAGAGCTGTTAGACTGCAATGAAACAGGCACTGATTTTACTTAGATCACAGAAGAGAAATGGCTGAATTAACACAACTTTGAGGCTTGTGGACAGTAACATCAATCATCAAGGCTTTGAATTTACATTATGTTTCTTAGGGTGTGTTGCTCAGGATGGTTTTGTTTCCCACATGGTCTAATACATAGCATTTGAAGTGGAAAAACAGGAGAGTCTTTCTAAATAGTGAGAAGATGGATAAAAAACATATGCTTGAGTCATTAATATTAAAAGTTTTAGCCAATTTTTATGATTACCAAGGGAGGGGATACTTGGTACATATGTTTCCATGTCCTAGGACAGGAGTCAACAACCTGCAGCTCTTCATGCATGTGGCTGTGGATCGCCAGGCCCTGACACTTTAATTTCTCTCCCAACCCCACGATACCCATCCCCCCCGACCTATGCGACTGAATTCCTGATTTCTAGTGGTTTTGGGCAGGCCACTACCATTAAACTCTGTGCTGGCAAGGGGCAGGAGAAACAACAGGCTTGCTCCTGCCTCGATCCCATCAGATGCCAGGGGCTGTGTCAGGTAGGCATAGAGGTTAATGAGGAGGATGCTTTGGGGGTGGGGTGGCATCAGTGGTCTTGAGTGGGGGGCACTGGAAGGGTGACTTATGGGGGGTGAGGGCCATTGGGGTGAAGGGGGGAGGAGGCAACTCTGAGTTTCGCATGCTGATCCCTTTAAAAGTGCTCAGGAACATTGTGCAGGTACTTTGCAGACCTTTGCTCCCGGGACAGAAAAATACTGCCAGCTTTATGCTTGTGATTTTTGTCCAGTAATACCATGATTTGCACAGTTCATCACAAGACACATTATTCAATTAACATAGTAATGAGCTGTTCTGCATGCACTTGCAGGCTTTGCATTTCATTATTACGTATCCCACAGCACCTCATTTAACATGTGTTATAGTAATCTAATCCCTGTTATTGTCCTTTAACACATATTAAGGATCACTAATGTGTTAGGACCCTAACACACCTTGGTAACTAACCCCCTAAATGTAAAGCTTTACCTAATGTTTGATATTTTGCATTCATAAGCTGAACCAAGGGGAAAGGTTTGGCACTAAGGCCATGTAATACATTAAGGCCCCCTTTTATCAAGCTGCGGTAGAAAGTTTTAGCGTTGGCCAGCAAGGTAAATGCTCCAACGCTCATTCAATTCCTAAGAGCGTCGGAGCATTTACCTCACTGGCCAACACTAAAACACTATACCATGGCTTGATAAAAGGGGGGCCTAAGTTCTGTATGTGATTAGTGTGAATAAATGTGTGGAGTAAGAAGATTTACTTGCCAACCTGAGGCACCAAGCACGTATTTCCTACTGTACATTTACTTTCAAATGTCAAAGCCTAAGGCAGTGGCTCTCAACACTGCTCTGGAAACACTCCATATCCTCAGGATATCTGCAATAACTATTCCTGAAAGATTTGCATATGGAAAGCTTAACTTGCGTACTGCTCTTCAGATATCCTGAAAACCAAAATGTATAAGTGTACCTCCAGGGCAGAGTTGAAAAGCACTGGTGCGATACAAAAGTGTGTTACCTTGCTCTCAGCTAAAATTTTTATATTTTATATACCATAATCTCATTAATCATTTTCCAGGCTATTATTGGAGACAATGGGTTTTCTGAAGTTTAGCGTGGGCTATTAATGGAGGCAAAGTTTCTATTCTCGATCTCTTAGATATTGCTTTTGTGTGTGGTGGTGTGTATGACGTAATCTGCCCCAGGCGTATTTTTCAGTGGAATGTAAAAAAAAATATCAAAGTAAAAAAGCAAACCTGTACTACCCTGGGGTAACCTGTCAGAATATTTTTCTGGAAACTTTCACCAAGTAAAGCAATTCTCCAGGCAGCCTTTTTTCTGTCTCTTTTTCTAAATCCAAATAACTTTTTTTTTTTTTCAAGAATTTGTATTTTTGGAAGGTATGAAATCTCTGCATTATTTATGCTTTCTTGCCATTTACAAAATTCCTGTCTTATCTAACTAGAGTAAACAGTGTATTTGAAGAAGATGGCTATCAGATGGGTTTGTTACAGGGTTAGTGAAAGCAGTGCTGCTCAGCTGTAAGAAAAAGAGGAGAGATGGTATGAAGCCTTCCTTGATGCTAAGTTAAAAGTGGTACCCAGCCAGGGAAACACAAAGAATGTGCAAGAGATTCAGGTATAAAGGGGCTCTCTGAATGCTTGATTCATTAATGTATTGTGTTGTGTTGCCTACAGGATGTTTTTACCACAAACAAAAACATCTATATTTTATATTACTTAGGCAGTTTTGTTTTGTTTTTTTTAAATAAAGATTTACAGGAAGAAACAGAACCAATATTCTCAACATTCATCAGCACATAGGTTTATCCATTTATTTACTTAAATTTATCTACCATTTCCTGATCCAATACATCATTCAGAATGGTTTACAAGCATATAAAACAATAAAACCCTAGAACAAAGAAATGGAAGTAAATATAGAAATGCACCATAAAAATGGTTATGTCTACATTTTGGTGCTGGCAAGGGGCAGGAGAAACACAGGCTCGCTCCTCCCCCGATCCCATCAGATACCAGGATCTGTGTCAGGTAGGCATAGAGGGGTCTGTTAATGATGAAGATGCTTTGGTGGTGGTTTTACAATTGGTTCGCTGCGTTTGGCATTGGTGCGCCACACTGGAGGCACCAAATTCTAGAAGTGCCACAGAGAAAGAACTGAAGCGCCTGCAAGTGCTCCAAAATTTAGCAGCAAGGCTGATCTTCCAATCCCACCGCTTTGAGAGGGCTAGTCTGTTGCTACACGAACGACACTGTCTACCTGTGAATAAAAAGAATTCACTACAAGTTAGCTTGAATGATTCACAAGGCCATCTTTGGTGAAAATTCCAGCAGGCTAGCATTACGGTCTCACACACCTTCCTTAATTCAAGGACCATATAGCAGTTTAAGATACCATTTCCATCCTCTCAAGGAATACATCGAAAGAGGATGTTTAACTCCACCTTTGAGTTCCTAGGACCACATATCTGGAACAATCTACCTGCGACAACTCCCCACACACTGCCTTTTCAGGAAAAGATTAAAGACATATTTCTTCCCCCAGTAGACTCAACTCAACCCAATCCTCTTTATCCCACAGACTGCCACCCTGTTAAATTGCTTATCTCTAACACGATATCACAAATGTAGCTCATCTTGCTGTAAGCCCCTGTTGAAAATTACGGAATATAAGAAGTTGTATTGTGTTTTATTGTATTGCTTCCATTATTAAGTTGACAATGTGACCTGTTCTGTAGTCATAGGACATGATTTAGTAAGATTTTATCCTCCCATTCTTACTGGGTGTAAATACTGACATAATTCAAATGGAAATATGTCTAAAAACCAGCCTAAGTCGGCACTTAGACGATCAGTGAGACAAGTCATCCAAGTGCCGATAATCGAACCAGGTTTTAGTCGTATTTAAAAATGACTTAGGCCTTCACAGTGCTGCAGTACGCCCAGAGCTAAAAGGGGCATTTTAGAAGGAGTGGTGAGGGCAGGATTGGGTGGGACGTGGACCATCCTAGACTTAGTCATACTGCATGTATAACCGAAAGTTTGACAACACTGCCTAGATGGAACTTGGACGTTGTGACTTAGCCATATAAAACCAGGTCTAAATCACAGGAAGGTATCCACTGCAACTGATAACCACTGCAATGACAAAGTACAGACCCCTACACACTTCCCCAGTGATCACTGACCCTTCTACCACATACACTACCATAAAAATTGTAATAACTTTAAATATCTGCCTCCAGAACATCAGCACCTGGCACCCTTTTTTGTGAAATTCACAGCAATGCCCTGTAAGGTACCCAACTACTCTGGTGCAATGTTTGGATGTCCAGTCCATCACTTTGCTGACCCTGCCCACATCTAAAAGGTCTTTTTCTAGGTTTTTTTGACTTGGACATATTTTTGGACGAAAATGGGGTATAAAGATGGATGACTTAGCAGTCTGGACAATGAGACGGCTGGACGTACAGTTAGACGATTTTTGAAAAAAAAAAAATATGTTGGACGTATTTTTTAAAAATGGACCTTTTCCCATGTCCGACTTTAGGCAACTAGTGACTAAGGCCCAAAATGGACTTAGACATATCTTTTGTTTATGCCCCTCCACGGGTCTTTCTATCCCACGTACTTATGCTAACAACCATCAGACTAATTGTTCTTCAGTGAGTCATTACTATAGTACACCAAAGGACATTACACCACACAAGATTTCCATGCCTGATTCCTCAGTTAATTCTGCAGTTTGAATTTGATTTAGCAAGATTTTTTTTCCTCATTGGAATTTAATCTCTTAATTCAGTAAATAGTAGTGCTGCCTGATTCAGGGAAAAAATTTTCAATTCAATTTGATCTATTGAATTGATTTTTTGATTTAATTTGAATTGATTCACTTTTCCCACCCAATTGGGTGTTTTTTTCAAACGGCCTGGCGGATTTATTTTGTAGCCTCTTCATCCGCCATAGCCCCCTTTGCCCTCTCCAGCCCTATGCCAGTGCTGTAGTGTAAACAAAATACTATAAACACAAAAGACTTTTCCTCTCTCTCTGTTAGGTCCTTTACTCACACTAGCTGTCTTAACACCAGCTCTGGCAGAATACACATTTCAAATCTGATATGTTATAATGACAAAATAGTATTAATCTTCTTTCACTGCTTGCTTCTTAGTTCATATTAGTTCTTATCAATTCTTCCCAAATTTATTCCATTATTCTAGTAATTCATCTTTGTGTGACCTCAGCAGCTACACCTGGGCTTCTTATTTCATGTAAAACCCCGGTTATACCGTAGCCAGCCTCCTCATCGGTCACCATTAATCTTAATCCTAATCATAATTCATAATATCTTTTTAAATCTTTCTTCATTTAATTCCAATCATTCAAATAATTTATTGTATAAAAACTTTAAATAACTTATCTTAAAGTTGATACATTGAATGGGGCTTCGATGTAAATTCAGCATTTCGCAAGGCAGCTGTTTCAAGGAGCGTCCCCATTTATAGACAACACACCATATCTCCATGCTCACCATCCATCTTCCATCTCTGTACCTTCCCTTCCACTGCAATAGCCAACATTTCTGTTTCTTTCCCACTGTCTACCATCTCTCTCTCTCTCTCACTGCCTTGTGCCCTGGGTCAAACCTCTCTATTGTCCTCCATGCAGCATCTCTCCCTTCCTCCCCTCCATTATCATGTGCACCATTTCTTTCTCCCCATGCACCCTGGATTGGTAGCATGGAATGTTGCTACTCTTTGTTTTTTTGCAAGGTCCTAGTGATTTGGATTGGTCCCCGTGAGAACGGGCTACTAAGCTTGATGGACCATTGGTCTGACCGAGTAAGGCTATTCTTATGTTCCCCTCCACCATATACAGGATATCTCCCTCTCACCCCTTTCTACCTCTGTTGCATTCCTTCCTTCCTCTCCTCCATACCAACTCCATTAATTCTTCCTCTGTCTTCTCCTCTCTCCCTCCCCCATGTGTAGCAGCTTTACATCCCTCCTTTCCCTCTGTGCAGCAGCTTCATATCCCTCCTATTCCCCTGTGCAGCACCTCCTGACTGACCCTTCACCCCCCTTCACCCTTCGGGCCTCCTAAAGTAATAGCAGTGGTAGCGATGTCTGGCTTGACAGAGGCTGCACGGTGAACAGGCTTCTTGTGGCCTGGATGCTGTCTTGGTGGGGGCGCTGGCATCTCTCCTTCCTGCACGCCATACTCACGTCCTCCCTTTCTCACTTCGCCAGCGTGAGCAACTTTTCCAGCCTGCTGCTTGCGCTGACTTGGCTCCCCTCTGAAATCATTTCTGGGATGCAGGTCCAGGAAGTGACAATAGAGGGAAAGCCAATGCCGGCGCGAGTAGCAGGCCGGAAAAGCAGCTCCCGCTGGTGAAGATTTAAAGAGGTATGGAGGAAAAGGAGGGCTTGAGTGTGGCTTGGGGGGCAGGGAAGTATGGAGGAGTGCGGAAGGAGTAGGGTAGAGAGGAGGGCAGAGGGGATGCGCCACAACCCTCCTACCCTCACTATGCCACTGCCTGCATGCTAAAGCTATTTTTGCTGAGCTATAAAATGGCTGATTCTCCATTTTTTTTGTATTAATGTCTGTGTGCTAATGTTGCCGTTAGTGTGCAGCCATTTATTTTTTTTTTAATACCACCTGAGCTCTTCCATTTTGAGGCAGTAAAGGCTCATATGGTAATCGTGCACTATACTAGTTAGTATTAACTTGAATGCACAGAAATGTCCTCTCTCTTAAAATGCCCCCTTAAAAAAAAATAGAAAAAGTTTTAGTGCATGCTAAATTGGCCATTACTGCGATCAGAGGTACACCATTATAAACTTCATGAGGCACACATTAGCACCTAACACGACATAATAAAAAGGCTTCTAAATAAAGGCAACACAACTTTTGGAGAGGTAATTAAAATATATATCTATTATGTTTTTCAACCATGTATAGAATATTTTTAATGCTTCTTGCATCTTCCCCAATATAATCTGATTTATTCATATATTTTCACCACCAAGCATCTGAATTATCTTTGTTTGCAGCATTTATTTGTCCTTCTCGGTTTTGCACTAAAGCCAGAAGTCTCATTTTATCGCTGCTCCTGGGGCAGATGCGTTGAGCTCTTCTTTCTTCTGAAAGCTGACTGACTTGTAAAAGTGGACCGGGAAGATTTTTGTTTTTAGCTGTTTCTTCAAAGAAATTTTTCTTGCACACAGATGTGCTTTATTTAGCAACCTGAACTTATAACCAGTTCATGCATAGCTGAGATTGTTCATGAAGTGGTCAGCCCTTTGGTCTTGCAACAGTGAATCTGACCACAGTGGATCCTTTTTTGAACTTTTCCCTTAAAATTAGGTCTTTACATTGTGTGCGGGCCTCTTTGGATGGGCCACACACTCAGAGCCACCTGGCTATATCCCTTTTCCTTAGTTATGGTGTATTCCAGCAGAATAAGGGGTTTGTTTCTTTGCTATATGTTTGGAAGACTACTTCTTTCCACTTTTATTCGTTAGTGTTTCCATGGATATTACACAAAAGCACTTGAGGCATTGTGTATTTTTTAAAACGAAGCCAACATTTTTGTTTATAGATTTTAAGTTCAACATTTTTTTTATTGATTTTAGTATATAAAAGTACAATAAATGTTAACAAGGCAGGAAACATGCACTCCGTATCAATGCAAAGAGTCACAAAATATTATCTACATAATATAATACAGCAGGCAGACCCATGCCTATCTTGAAGGAGGAGAGTAACAGCACAACATGCAGCCAGAAAAACATGTAATATCCAAAACACAGAGAGCCATACATCTATAGGAATGTGTGGAATGAGCCATAAAGTAAGAGCCAGGTTCAAATGATGTTAACCATGTTTCAGCACTTGAACTGAATGTCGCAATGGAAGTTAGCCGGACATCTTTGATATTTCTAGCCCTTAGAAATATATTACATTGCTGGAAAGACCTTTCTAAGGTGAACTACATCACATGGTGGAATACGCTATGCCTTACAGTAAAATATGAAAGTGTCTTAGCGGAAAAACACAAGGCCATGTGTTTCTATACTAAAATGTGGAGTCCGGTTAACTTCTATTGTTTATAGATTTTAGGTGTGTTTTTTTTTTTAATAGGGAATGCTAGAGAGTCATGTTTGTTGACATCCATTTCCTTTTTCAGGTTATATATGTAACTTCCATAATTGCAGCTTAAGTTTTATGGCAATGAACGATAGGTATGCTTCTCAGCTCTGTTGGACGCACCAATTTGACAACATTCCCATATTTAAAATGAACATAAATTAAGAACATAAGAATAGCCTTACTGGGTCAGACCAATAGGATCTAACCTAGTATCCTATCTTCGCAGAGGCCAATCCAAGTCACAAGTACCTGGCAAAAGACCAAATAGTAGCAGCAAACTATGGACTTTTCCTCCAGGAATTTGTCCAAACCTTTTTTAAAACCTGCTACATTAACTGTTTTTACCACATCCTCTGGCAACGCGTTCCAGAGCTTAGCTAGTCTCTGAGTGAAAAATTGACCGCAAATGATCCTTCAAGAATCAATCCTAGAAACCCCTGTGTTTGGAATATGACTTCCCAAATGCCTTTTGATATTGAAATATCTTGTTAAAGGTGGATGTTGACATTGTATTTGTGTGTTCTATATTCTAACCACTTAACAAAGAACATACCATCAGATGACGCATCTGGCTAAAGTGGTTGCTCTCCCTGGAAAGCTTATGCCTCAGTAAATCAGTCTATAACAGTGGTCTCAAACTCAAACCCTTTGCAGGGCCACATTTTGGATTTGTAGGTACTTGGAGGGCCGCAGAAAGAATAGTTAATTTCTTCTTATTAAAGAAATGACAATTTTGCATGAGATAAAACACTTTATAGTTTATAAATCTTTCCTTTTGGCTAAGTTTTAATAATAATATTGTAATTTATAGGTAAAGAGACATATGATCAAAACAATTTTATTTTACTTTTGTAATTATGATAAACATACCAAGGGCCTCAAAATAGGACCTGGCGGGCCGCATGTGGCCCCCGGGCCGCGAGTTTGAGACCACTGGTCTATAAGATACCTTCACGGGTCTACTCAATAAACATGGGAACCACAGGGCTAGTTGCTCAGAGGGTTAATTGTGAGAGGACCTGGATTTAGTCAGTTCCTAAAGTAAATGATTCTGCAGGTGTCAGCAAACATCCAGATGCCTCTGAGAAGGGAATGTGCTCTGCATACCTGAGAATGGAAATCTGTCAGGGGAATGCAAACATGCAACACATACCATAAACGTTTGTTGACTTAACTGCATCCTACAGAATACTATTCTGTATCAGTTTTGAGGAAGCCATGCTGTTATGACAAGTGGGCATCATAGATAACTATCATATATTGTTTAGGAATGTCTTGGAATGCCAGAACTGGAATCTTGATCATTGACTCGTTCATACTTGATACTCACTCTATTTAAGGGGTTCATTGTGCACAAATCTAATAAACTTAATATTTGTTGTGCAAAAAAATGGAAACTGAAAATTGAATTTGTCTCTTAGTTTTCTTATATAATCATATTTTGGATCAAGAAGGCATTTGTTGGGTTTCCAAATGAATCAGGAAATACTGTTTTGTGTTGTTGTTGTTTTGTTCTTACCTGGGTGGAAGCAGTTGTGAAAATGTGGGCATGTACTGCAACATTTTAGGAGCCAGGGAATTAATTTTTTCCATAGCTCTTCCATCGTGCTGATGATTAATCACTATTCATGTGCTGCTGAACACTTCAATGCTAATTTTGTGTCTTTCAGTGCTTTGTTTCTGTCTATCCCTGGATTTGTACAATACGATATTCTTGAGGGAAAGAGGATGGGATTTGATATACCGGTACTGTTTTCCTGTGGTTATAATCAGAGCGGTTTATATATGATATACACTTCTCCCTCCGTATCCATCGGGGTTAGGGGCAGAGCCATCCCGCGAATATTTAAAAAAACGCAAATAATATTTGGGCCGGTTCTGCCCCAAACCTCCGCTTCCTCCCGGCTATTTTAAGCCCTGTAAGCCTCCCCCTGTAAGCCTTACCTGGTGGTCTAGCGGGTTTCCGGGGCAGGAGCGATCTTCCCATGCTCCTGTCCCGTGCAGATCGCTCATAGGAAATAGCTGCCTTGAGCTCCCATCATAGTCTTGGAAAATTAAAATTTCTTTTTGTTTTAAAATCGTGAATAACCAAATCCGCGAATGCTGAAACTGCGGATTCGGAGGGGGAAGTGTACAGGTACTTATGTTGTACCTGAGGCATTAGAGGGTTAAGTGACTTGCCCAGAGTCATAAGGAGTTGCAGTGGGATCTGAACCCAGTTCCCCAGGTTCTCAGGCTGCTACAAACCATTAGGCTAGTCCTTCCTCATGACATTGGTGTGCAAATGGTTCAAACCCGAATCTCATTTGTTACTGTGCTGTATTAGAGGTTTCGATACATGGATTTTTCCATGCCTGATGTCTGCTAGGCCCTGTTGAGAGCTAGAAAGATAAGAGCATACACCAGTAACATCTCTGAGTAGTTCCTAGGGAAAATCAGAGTAGTTGCATGCAAGGCACATAAGGTCAACTTGCAGTTTCTGGGGCTGACATAGGTGCTGGGAGGGGAGCACAGGGGCCATGGCCTCCCCAAATGTGGTGGTCTGAGGTCAGAAGAGCCAGTTATGGCTCTCCCAACTCCCCCACCTACCTCCTCCCTGGCTGTCATAATTTTAAATCTTCAGGCAGCTGGCAGCCTGCCCTGGAAGCCTTCATTCTGTAGCATCCCTCCTATGCAGAAACAGAAAGACGCTACAGCATGAAGACTTCTGGGGCAGGTCGATGATAGCAGGCTCACGTCATTGCTGCTGCTGGCTATCCGAAGATTTAAAAATACAACAGTTGAGAAGGAGGTAGGTGGGAGAGTCGCTGGACAGAGAGGTCATGCCAAATGATTCTGTTTAAGTGGGAGGGAAAGAACATAAGCTGTGGGGTCTGGGGGCAGAGCTTTTGAGCACCAACAAACAAAAAAGCATTCCACTGCCTATGGGGGCTGCTATCTTAGTTTGAGGTTTTGTGTTGCTCCTTTTTACATTACATTGGTGCCTTCTATCCCGCCAATACCTTTCAGTTCTAGGCAGTTTACAACAAGAGTTGGCCTGGGCATTTCCAGGGAGAATACATGGTTAATAGATGTAGTATGCGTCAGGATCTGTGGAGGGTCAATCAGGTTTACTTAGATCACTTGACAGATTTCTTGAATAGAAAGGTTTTAAGTTCTTTCCTGAATGTTTGTAGTTGGATGTCATAGTCAGCAGATTGGAGAGGTGGCGGTCTAGTTTCGCTGCTCTGGTGGCTAATATCGTACATTTTTTTGCTTTGTATACCTTTGATTGGTAGGTGGGTAAAGTGTGTATGAGTTCTCCTTGGTCTGGATGTGTTTTTCCTGTTTAGGCAGTTGCTCGGTGTGATGCATAACATACTTGGTGATGTGGTTTTGCTCTTCTAAGTTCAATAATTTTTATTAAGTATTTTAAAGGATACAAGAATCATTTAAAGTACATAGAAACAAAATAAAGCTTTCTGTATATAAAATATATAAATCTATGTTTAACTGTATAGGAGCAAAGGCTCCAATTATTAAAAATGTATGTAAGGGATATATAAGATAAAGATGAGAGAGAGCAGTAAAGAAAAAGGAAAGAAAAATGAAAGAGAGAAGAGAGGAGAAGAAAAGGATAACAGGAGTGTCTAAGAAGATGAGCGTACATAGGAATCTAAGAATGACCATGGAGATTTGTTGTATTTCAAGTTCATGCAGGTTCGGAATGTAACTCTCTTCTCATATGCGTAGGATTCAAATCTATGATACATACTCAGAGAGTTCCACCAAAAGGTATAATCTAATAGCGAGGGTGATTTCCAATTTTTTAGAATGTGCATGAGGGCAGTCACCAACATGGTATCAATGAGTTTGGGTGGACAATTTGATTGTGTGAAACATGGGTGTTGAGAGCGAAGGATTACAATGTCTATAGAGATTTCTTCTGAGCAGTTAGTAATAGATTGTATGGTGTTCCAGACGTAGGTCCAAAAAGAGCGGACTAGAGTACAATGAAATAACATATGATCAAGAGTTCCTTCCTCTTTCAAACAGTTCCAGCAAACAGAGTCTTGCTTTAAGTTAGCTTTCCACATGCGAAGTGGGGTCCATATTGCCTGCCACATAAGGAAGTACATTGATTGTGATACTCTAGAAGATAAGAGCGGGCGATTTGTTGATGACCAGAAAAGCTCCCAATCAATGTCAGAAAGCGGAGTGGTAAGTATAGCGTCCCAGTGCTTCATAGAGTGAGGTGAAAAAGTGAAGGAGTGATCTCTTAAAATATTGTAGAAGGATGATATCGCCTTGCCTTTTAATAGAGACAGAGAAGACCAGTTGTAAATAGTATTTTTGGAAGTCATATAGTCAAATCGTATATGTAAAGACGGCAACACTCCAGTGAGAGAACGCCATTGTGAATAAGTAGAAGGAGGCAGCGAGTAAGTAGAGCACAGTATATCGAATGGAATTAACGAGTTGAGGGTAGAGTGGTTTTGCTCTTCTGATAAGTGGAAATGAGTAGAAGAATGGGAGAGTGTGGTGCAGTGGTTAAAGCTACAACCTCAGCACCCTGAGGTTGTGGGTTTAAACCCATACTGCTCCTTGTGACCCTGGCCAAATCACTTAATCCCCCCATTGCTCCAGGTACATTAGATATATTGTGAGCCCACTGGGACAAACAGGGATAAATGCTTGAGTACCTAAATAAATTCATGTAAACTATTCTGATCTCCCTTGGGAGAACAGTATAGAAAATGGAATAAATCTTATTTCTGGTTTGTGTTATAAACTTACAACAACTTTTTTTTATATATATTTGACCTCTTGATAGACATTTTAGATGAGGTGGATTTTGTACTTAAGTGGCTTTCATATCTCTATCTTTGTTTAACTCTTATGAGAAGCTCTCAGGAGATTCAGAACAAGGTTAATTGACCACGGTGCCTCTTCCACCGACGTTGACAAGTTAAAAAATGTTTAAATATGACAAGATGTGGACTATGCCTGTGCCCTCTCGTGCATACAAAGAATAACACAGTTATGGTTGTGCATTGTTGTGCAATAATGTGTACATCAAAAGCTAGAATTATTTAAAAGTCACACCACCATGAGGAATTTGAGAAGAATGATGCATTTGGATCAAAGTAAGCATGTGCTGGCTGGGTCTATCGTTTTCATCTGTGTGGAAGGACTGATTAATTGACATATAACTGCAAAATCCACTTGGAATACTGGCTGCTAATTGGTTAACTTTAGGACAGTTGAGGGATTGCTATGCTTTAAGTATGGACAATTTATTATCCCAATAAATCAATAAATAATCAGCTCATTTCCTTCTGTTTAATAAGCCGAGGGGCCTGTTTGCTCAGCTGCATTAAACAGCTAGAATGGGATTTACCACGCAATAGACAAACAAGGATCCACACTAATGCAATAGTTGCTGTGTGGTAAAATTATCCAGCACTGTAAAAATCCCATACTAGTCACTTAATGCAGGTAGGGGCAGGGACGAAGCAGAGGTTTAGCCAGCCGTGAAAAGCTAGTGCACGGTTTGGGGCTGAAAATTCACCTTGATGCAGCCAAATGAAAGTTAGAAAACAAAAAATAGGATGTTCTTGACGCAGATGTTTATTTCAAAAGAGAGAAAGTACAACCTCATCCAATTAGACAATGATGATGATTCGGATCCAGCACGTTCCATGTTTCGGCTAGTGACACCTTCCTCAGGGGTCCCAAACTTTTGGCACATCTTAATAAAAGTGCATCAGTGTGGATGAGAAAAATGTAACGCTAAAACCCAGCAAAGTTCCGGCGTAAACCATAAAAGAAAACTGACCGGCGTCCACTGGTGGCTGGTGAATATTGAAGTTCACTATTCATAGATTTTTAAAGGTTATACAAATAGTGCTGGGCTAAAACCCTCTACCTAGGCTGGCAGTATAATGAAGGGACAGAGGAAGGATGGAGTGAGGAAGGAGCTGGGAAATTACAGTAGTGATATTCAGCCACCGGTGCCAATTAGCTTCAATAATTCATTATTAGTGCACAATTATTGACATTAAATGGCTCCTTAATCAATTAGGTTGGGTGCACTTCTCTGGATCATGCATCAAATTTGGACCTGGATATTTGGGCACCCTGTCTAGAATCTGGGGGTGCATGCTTGCACCTAAGCCTATAGGTGTGTATTTTAGTTGTCAAGTTAATATTTTCTTTAAACAAAGTACTATATATACTTGAATATAAGCCAAGATTTGGGGGCCAAAAATTGGCTGCTAAATGGGGGTCTTGGCTTATATTTGGATCAACGCCCACCCGCCCCCCTCCTGGACCTGTTGCAGGCCTCCACTGGGCCTGCTGTAAGACCTGGTAGTCCAGCGGTGGGCCGGGACAGGAGGGGGTCCCACCCACCTCCTGTCCCAGCCGAGTGGTTAAACTTTTACCTCCCTCGCCTCCCTGGCGTAACTTTAAAATCCCTGGTGGTCCAGCGTTGAACCAGAACAGGAGCGGTCTTCCCGCGCTCCTGCCTCGTGCAGAGCCGCTAGTGATTGGCTGCCACAAGGCCCGTGCCCCCTATCTATTGCAGGGTTTTCTTGGCCTAAATGCTGTTACCTAAGTCCAATTTAGGCACTTACACGCAAAACACACCCACGATCCACCCACAGCCCACCCTTAACCGCATCTGCTTTCTGAACTAGGCGCCCAGCTGAAAGTGATAGGTGCCTACCGAATTAGGCATCTAAAAAGCAATAAATTTAAATTTAAGTCAATTATGAGGTACTGATAGCTTGTTATTGGCGCTGATTATGCTTTTTAAATGATTAAGCCGATCTAGGTGCCTAACTGTAGGGATCTTTGATGGAGTCTGGGCCAAAACGCTTACCATGTCAGCTGAATATTGACCCATACAATTCTTCAAGATTCCTAAAGATAATATTTCAAAATGTGATGTCAGTGTTCATTTTGTTTGAGCTCTGAATTCTCAAATGACAAGAGGACTAAGAAGCAGCCATGCCACATAATACTCCTCCTATGGGTGGAAACTTATCAGCCATTAAAAGGGGGTTACAAGTTCCTCCATCTTATTGAACCGCAGAAGGTTTTAGGTGTCCTTGAACAGACTGCCCGACTGTAATCAAATTGGCATCCCTCCCGCAGCCTAAGGCAGGGAGCAGAGAGCTGGTGTCTTGTTGCATATAACAGTAGAAAGCATTTCACACATAGTCAGGAGGGCCAAGCAAGTCCATCAGCTCAATAACCAGGCCATTCAACTATGTGACACTGTGCTTTTAATAGACTCATTAAAGCCAAGGCAACCTTTTGGATAGCTTTATTTAATAGGAAACCATCTCCATGTTTGTGTGCAGATTTACTGGTAACCAGTACAGTGGGGCAAAGCAGCACAGCTTCCTTATTACCACACCAGTATATCTTTGTCAAAAAGGAATTAGTAACATATTGCCCGTTTGTTTTTAATGGCCATAATCCTGTACAGATTATGAATGGTTTCTCTAAGACCTTCTGATTTATTTGTTCAAAATTATGAGTTTAATCATGCATATATATCTTCCTCTGAACTTGAGAGATCTAATAGATGTTTATTAATAGTAATTACATCTCTCTGTTTTCCTCTCTCTGTTCCCCCACCCCAGATATAGATATGATTTGTGTTTTAATAGAACTTTGAAATCAAACAAGATCCTAATATACTTTGGGGCTTTTAAATTTTTTTATAAATTTTCATTACAATTCGATACAGAACAGTAAAGGAATGGAAATATGATTACATTCAAAACATAACATTTCTTTCAATATTTTCCATCTAGCCCACATTATGAGAGGACACAACTCATTTTAATTAAGAAGAAATAAAAAGAAAAAGGAAAAATATGGATACAATGAAGTAGACTGATAAAAAGAAGGAAATAACAAATATTTAACTCACAAAGTCAGTTCAAAATCCTCTACTATTAGATGATGAGTTAATACTTCTCTTACATATCAGTCAGATTTAAATCTTGTGCTGTTCTTGTAAATTCAAAAATTGATCTAGCTGGATAGAATCCCCAAAAATAAATTCCTTCTCTTGAAATTTAACCATACAATGAACCTTTAGAAAAAAAAACAAAACATGGCTCCTAAAGCCAAAATTCTAGGTTTCAGTACAACAAAAGCCTTCCTTTTTAATTGAGTGGCTCTGGCCATGTCAGGAAATATTAATGCAGTATCTCCACAAAATTTTGCTTTTTTTGTTCTTAAAATAAGTCCTTTATCAACCTCATTAGCACATGTCATTAATAAGGTGGATTTTGCCCGTATAGTATCCTGAGAATCTTCAAGAAATTCAGTCAGGTCAAAATTAGTGGATATTAACTGATCTACCCCATTTCCAGCTACTTTGCAATGTTAAAACTTAAGAAACCACTGGTACTACCACCTCTGGAGTAAAATGTCTGGCTATAGTTTTGTTGGCTGAGCTGTAGCTTGTTTCCAAATAGGCGAAAGGGAAAGGAGCAATTTCTTGATAGTGCGGAACGCACTATTTTTTGGCTAGCAAGCCAAACCTGTTGTGTGCGAGAAATGTCCACACAAATCAGGACCAAGGTTCTTTGGAGAATAATTCAGCATGTTCACATTTTTGTGATTTTTCTGTTTTTTTATTTTCCGGTTGCACGTAGATGGAATAAGGCATTAGAAACTAATGTTTTTTTGGGAGGCTGATATGCTACAAACTCAGTGTGAGAGCAAGAGCAAAACGCCATGTATTCCAGGAGCCCTCCTTCCATCCATGGCTTGTAATGGCTAGCTAGGCCATTCCTCCTTCCCAACCTCTATTAGAAAGTGGATGGGAATGCAGAGAAAAGTAACTTATGGTAACACTCATTTCCTGTGTTCTCCCAAAGAAACCCAATCAAATGTTTATATTGTTCTCAGAGTAATTTCCCAAGTAACTTGGGAAAAAGTATCTGGCAGCTTCACTGCTCTAAGATGTGGTCAAAGGGTCTGTCATACTTCTGTCGGCAGGCTATAAAATAAGATGTTCTAGTAGACATGCCAATCCATTTGTACTGATTATCACTTGGACTCTGGTATTTATTTATTAAAAAAATTATATGCCGCATATAACATAGACATGTCTAAACAACATCGTTAATCGTCCCTGTTATAATAGGGATAGAGCACAAATTCAATTAATTCAGAAATACAAGAAAGCTGTGAATCATACATTGATGTCAGAAAAATTCTAAAAGGCGATTATCAACTGAAATATACCTTAGCATAAGAAGGCATTGGCAAATAATTGAGTTTTTAGCATTTTCTTAAAATTCATCCTCCCCATACAAAACCGCATTCCATAGTTCTATGCCAGCTACAGATATCATTGATGCTCCCATCCTAGGATGCATAATCGACATTCTCCCCTCCAAATTTAATTTCATCCCATTTACATCTCACCACTTCTTTACTGCTAAAGAGCTACTTGAAGCAAATTAAAACTTAAATGTTGCTGGTAGTGCCAGAATTTATTTTTAAAATTTCTATACCGTTTTATTCCTAAACGGTTTAAAAAATAGTGACATACATAAAATCGTATAAAATTCAGAACAAGAACAAAACAAACAAATTCAATCCTTACATAAAATTGATTTCTCAAAGAAATGCATCTACAAATAGTTGTGAGAATAGTCTTACTTTCTGACTTACGAACATGTTCAGTAGCTTCTCGGCCCCTTTTTGTAAGGTTTGAGCCATGAACCTTTTGGCTTAGATTAAGAAACTGTGAAATATTGAGGGTAGCAAGCACCTTGCATCCTTAGCTAGGGTTACCATATGGCTCCAGAAAAAAGGAGGATGGATTGAGACATCCGGGTGTTACTTCTGTTGCTTTCAATGAAAGTAAAACCCAGATGTCTCAATCCATCCTCCTTTTTCTGGAGCCATAGGGTAACTCTATCCTTAGCCCATGTAATTCTCTAATAGGGCACCCACTGTTGGTACTCGAAATGGTGCCTGATTTAAGCCTGTTCTATACAGAAAATCAGGCACTCACTTTTCTTTATAAAATACTAGTGCAAGTAGGCGAAAACGTTCTTAAATTTAAGGTGCAATCATTGACCTGTAGTTGAAGTAAATGTCTGCAGCTAGATTTTGTAATTTGAGGGCATACCTTTGTGCTGTGCCCAGGCTCTCTCCAGCATGCCCATGTTGGTGCCGGCTCTCCCTCTGATGTCACTTCCTAGGCGCTTGTCCCAGAAGTGACGTCAGATAGAGCGTTGATGCAAGGGATGCGTGGCAAGGAGAGGAGCGGGGTGTGTGGAGAAGAGCAGGGATGCTGTATCCTTAGGAAGTCCACGCCCGGGGCGGACTGCCCCATTTACTATGCCACTGTCTCTGAATATTTCCTCTGAGTGCCACGACACTGTTTGAATAATTCCCAGGATTGTTTGAGGGGAAGTTCTGAGGAGGAGCAGACACTTATCTGGAGTGCAGCAATTGTCAGCACAACATAACTTAGTACAGGAAAGGCAGGCTGAGTATCACTGCTATTTGGATAGCTGTAGCACTGATAATCTCCAGATATTCAGTGGCAGCCAAAATTTGGATATTGCCACTGAATATCAGGTGTTTGTTTTTTTGTTGTTTTTTTTAAAATACCTGTGGTCCCTGGTGTTTTAAAGTGTTAATTCCATGGGCCTAAAGTTACTCCCAAAAGATTCTGCTGACCTGATGGGGATTTTTTTTCCTTTCATAGTGCAGAAGACAGCACACAGTGTGGCTTAGATGAATTTCACACAATACACGGACAACAGTGCTACTCAGTTCTGATACTTGAGGACCACAGGCGGGTCAGCTTTTCAGGATATCCACAATGAATATGTACGAGAGAGATTTTCATAACAAGGAGGTACATGCAAATCTCTCTCGTACATATTCATTTTGAATAGCCTGAAAACCTGGGGCTCCTTTTACAAAGGCGTGCTAGTGGTTTAACGCGCGTAATAGCGCACGCTAAACCGCCGGACGTGCTAGCCGCTACCGCCTCCTGTTAAGCAGGCGGTAGTTTTTGGCCAGCGCGGGCGGGTTAGCGTGTGATGAAAACCCCGCTAGCGCGTCTTTGTAAAAGGACTTGGAGGACTAGAATTAAGCAGCCCTGCTTTGTGCAGGATTAGTGTGGGCTGTTGTTGACATGGGAAAACAACCTGAAAGTTTGTGGATTTTGGGGGGTCATTTAGATTTAAAAATGATAGGCAATGTAATTTTCCTGTTTTTTTTAAGATGAGTTCACATCCCTAATATGTTCACCAAAATGAACCAGAATTGGTTTAAGCTCATTACCATGATTGTACACAAGCCTTAAGTCTGGAGCTAGGGGAGAGAACCCTACATTTTGACATATGATCAAAGTCTTCTTCTAAATATCATATCACTGGCACTTCAGCTGAAGCTGAAAAAATATTTCAGTAAAGAAAAAAAAAAAAAAATCCTTGGAGCCCTGCAGCTCCTGGGAATGCAATGCACTGAAAACCTCTCCATGAACTCCAGCCTCATGCATGCTCTCATTTAGACTATGTGTGGCATGCTCCCAGCCCCCATGAGCCCCACCCTAAATCATCACTTTTTCTTTCCCTGGGAGGAAAGAACTTGCAGAGCACAGGGAATTAAAGCCATGCCAGACATTTAAACAAGTATTGGAGGAGGGAATTGGGCCAAATGTTAACTTTGATTTGTTCATCTGAGATTGGATCTTTTTTGGAACACATTTTATGCAGATTTGCATTTGTTTCACTGGTTTCCATCAGTTATAGAAAACTATTACAGTAGAATGCAGTATGTTTCAATCTACAGATTTACTTGGAAAAGCCAATTCATCCTGAATCAGAAAGCAGCAGGGATTCAGCTTGTTTATTTAGACTGTGATTAATTTTGCCACCTCCTATAGTGCTCTTTATTAAGAATATGTAACAGCTAGAACATGTCTGTGGTCACCTTATTTTGACATGACCAGCTGCAGTGGTTGAACCAGGGTTCCGCATGTAACCAATAGTGTCACAGTGAGACATGAACTGAAAACACTGGCAAATGACACTTTATGTTCTATCACAAATAATATGTTCTTTGCCCCGTTTGAGTGTGAGAAGTGCTACTTGTGCACCAATTTTATGCATGCAAGCTTTATTTAATTCCATAGTTCAAAGATGTTCTAATCTACACCCAAAACGTTTATAACAAACTACTTTTTTTTTTTTTCTTTCAATAATTGGCAACCAATCAGCTAGTGGCTCTGCATGAGCAGGAGCGAAAGAAGGTCGCTCCTGCTGCGGTTCACCTCTGGACTACCAGGGATTTGAAAGGTATGTGAGGGAAGGAGGTACAACTTCTTAGAGTTGTCCGGGACAGGAGGTGGGAGGGATCTCTCCTGTCCCGGCCCACCAGGGATTTAACAGGAACGCTGGGGAGTGGACAGACGGGAGGGAAATTAGTTGTTTAAAGTTGGCCGTGGCAGGAGACGGAAGGGTTCCCTTCTGTTCTGGCCCACCGCTGGACGACCAGGTCTTACGACAGGCCTGGCAGAGGCCTGCAACAGGTTTGGGGGGGGGGGCGGGTTAGCACTGACTCAACTATAAACCGAGACCCCCATTTTTGGGCCATTTTTTTGGCCCCAAAATCTTGGTTTATATTTGAGTATATACGGTACAACTTTAAATGGATAACTTATCTGTTTTAAAGTTATGCTTGCTTTTGATCTGTTTAAAGAGGTGGTGACTTTAGGTGCCTTTTCAAGATACGCCAATGAGGCCCTGATAACTCTTCTCCCAAGCCTGATAAACTGGATTCTTACAGACCCATATCATTGCTTAAAGTTGATGTGAAATTATTTGCCCGTGTGTTGGCGGACGGGCTGGCTTCTCTTTTGCCTAAGATCAGACTGGTTTTGTTAGGGGGAGACATTCGGTCTACAATGTGAGAAGAGCCCTCATTGCCCATAGTCAACAACATGGGGTTCCGGTGCTCTTGGCGAGTCTGGAAGCTGCTAAAACATTTGACTGAGTTAGCTGGAACTTCATGTTTAGAACATTAGAGTATGTAGGCTGGTTTTATGAAGCAATAGCCGTCCTGTACAGAAATCCAATGACCACCCTCCTGGTGAATGGTATGCACACTGCCACATTCTCTTTAGCTAAGGCACAAGGCAGAGATGCTCCCTTTCACCTCTTCTTTTGGCTGTAACGATGCCTTTTGCGTACCTTGAGATGTGAGGCCATAGTACCGGGATTAAGGGTGAGGAATGAAGAGTTCAAAGTATTGGCTTTCACAGATAATTTTGTTAATTTTAACTCAACCTCAAAGTTCTCTACCAGTGGCTATAGAGATGCCAAAATTGTCCAGAGACATCTCTGACTTTATAAATGCTAAAATTTATCCCATTCAATCCACTATTAAAATTCTAGGAATGATTTTGGACCAGAATTTGAGCATGAAGAATCATGTTGATACATTGGTACGAAAAGGCTTCCACGTGTTATAGAAATTGCACCCAATTAGAGCATATTTTGATGTTTCATCCTTTAGATTGCTGGTATAATCTTTGGTTTTGAGCCAGCTCGACTAAGTAACAATGTTTATTTTGCTGGTGCTCAAAAAAATCTTTACAGATTGCACATTATTCAGAATGCAGCTATTCAATTGATTTTCAATCTGAAAAAGTTCAATTATATTACGCCTTTTCTTCATGAGCTACATTGGCTGCCAGTCGAGGCCTGTGTGAAGTTTAAATTTGGTTGTTTTTGCTTCAATGTATGATCTGGCCTCATACCCAATTATCTTGTGGATTTGTTTATATTTGTTAATTCAAAACGCTCTAGACCAGGGGTCTCAAAGTCCCTCCTTGAGGGCCGCAACCAAGTCGGGTTTTCAGGATTTTCCCAATGAATATGCATGAGATCTATATGCATGCACTGCTTTCAATGCATATTCATCGGGGAAATCCTGAAAACCTGACTGGATTGCGGCCCTCAAGGGAGGGACTTTGAGATCCCTGCTCTAGACCAGTGTTCTTCAACCACCGGTCCATAGACCAGTGCCGGTCCACAGAAATTTCCTGCCGGTCCACAGGGCCAGCACGTGCATCAGGCCCAAAACAGTGTTCTTCAACTGCTGGTCCACGGTGCGATCCATGCGACGTTATCTTTGAGCCAGCTCCCTCTTCCTCACTGATTCAGTGCACTAAGCCACGGGCAGTGGCTCCTATGGTCATCCTGCGCCTGAACCGGAAGCCTTCTCTCTGATGTTGCAACGTCAGAGGGAAGGCTTCCAGATGAGGCACGGGACGTGCAAGGTGCAATTAGTACTATTATGGGGGCGGGGTCTGGGGTAGAGATGGGCATGGTCTGGCCCACGACTTAGCCCAGTTTCTTCAACTGCTGGTCCACGGACCGATGCCGGTCCACAGAATAATTATTTTATTTCTGCCGATCCATAGGTGTAAAAAGGTTGAAAAACACTGCTCTAGACGATCACATGCTCTATTTGCTTTTCCTTTAGTTAAAGGGTGTAAATTTAAAAAATATTATCAACGTCTTTTATATTATAAAGCAGCTTCTTGGGATAAGGATTTGAATTGTTTAGTTGCGACTCCCAGTACTTATCAACAATTTAGGTGACACTTTAAAACATTTCTGTTTACTAGATTTTTTAGGCAACTGAAGTATTTCATCTAACAGTAATTCATTTTAGTTTTGTAAACCACATAGAACTTAATGGTACTGCAGTATAGAAATAAGTTTTTATGTTATATTACTTGCACTGATGTAGAAAAGCAATGTTACTTACCGTAACAGTTGTTATCCAGGGACAGCAGGCAGCTATTCTCACTAGTGGGTGATGTCATCAGACAGAGCCCCGGTACGGACGTCTCACAAGCACGTGTTGCTTGTAGAAACTTAAAGTTTCTAGATGCCCGCACCGCGCATGCGCCGGTGCCTTCCTACCCGGAGATCCGGGCGTGTCTCCTCAGTTCAGGTAGCTAGCCTGAGAAGCCAACCCAGGGGAGGTGGGTGGGACGTGAGAATAGCTGCCTGCTGTCCCTGGATAACAACTGTTACGGTAAGTAACATTGCTTTATCCCAGACAAGCAGGCAGGTATTCTCACTAGTGGGTGACCTCCAAGCTAACCTCAGTGGGATGGAGGGGGAGTTGGCGACTTAAGAGAATAAATTTTTCAATACTGTTTGGCCAAACTGTCCATCCCGTCTGGAGAGGGTATCCAGACAATAATGTGAGGTGAATGTGTGAACCGAGGACCAGGTGGCAGCCTTGCAAATTTCCTCGATTGGTGTTGATCTGAGGAATGCTACTGAGGCTGCCATTGCTCTGACCTTATGGGCTGTGACCTTACAAGGGAGTGATAATCCAGCCTGGGCATAGCAGAAAGAGATACAAGCCGCCATCCAGTTAGAGATGGTGCGCTTTGATACGGGTCTTCCCAACTTGTTAGGGTCGAAGGAGACAAAAAGTTGAGGAGTGGTTCTGTGTGGCTTGGTGCGATCCAGGTAGAAAGCCAAGGCACGTTTACAGTCTAGAGTGTGAAGGGCCGATTCTCCGTGGTGAGAATGAGGCTTAGGGAAGAATACTGGAAGTACAATGGATTGGTTGAGATGAAATTCGGAGACCACCTTAGGCAGGAATTTCGGGTGAGTGCGGAGGACCACCTTGTCATGGTGGAATACTGTGAATGGTGGGTCCGCCATCAATGCCTGGAGTTCGCTGACTCTGCGAGCGGACGTAAGGGCTACAAGGAAAAGAACTTTCCAGGTGAGATACTTCAGAGGGCCCTGTTGAGTGGTTCAAACGGGGGCTTCATGAGGTGGAAAGGACTACATTGAGGTCCCAAACCACTGGGGGTGGTTTGAGAGGAGGGTTAACATGGAAGAGTCCTTTCATAAATCTGGCGACCACCGGATGGGCCGAGAGGGGTTTCCCTTGTAGAGGTTGGTGGAACGCCGCAATAGCGCTCAGGTGGACTCGTATGGATGTGGACTTGAGCCCAGATTGAGATAGGTGCAGGAGATAGTCCAGCACGGAGGATAAGGAAGCTCGCTGGGTTCCTTTGACTTAGAAACGCACCATGAGGAGAATCTGGTCCATTTCTGGGAGTAGCATTGACGAGTGGCGGGCTTCCTGGAAGCTTCCAAGACTTCCCTCACTCCTTGTGAGAATTGGTGAGGGGTTACGTTGAGAGGAACCAAGCTGTCAGGTGGAGAGACTGCAGTTGGGATGAAGTAGATCCTTGATGTTGAGTAAGTAGTGAAGGAAACACTGAAGTGGTATTGGTTCCCTGCTGCTGAGTTGAAGTAGGAGGGAGAACCAAGGTTGTCTGGGCCACCGAGGGGCTATTAGGATCATGGTGGCCCGTGCGAGTATCAGCTTGACCAGAGTCTTCTGGATCAGCGGGAATGGTGGGAACGCATATAGAAATCGTTTCCCCCAGTTCAGTAGAAAAGCATCTGCCTCGAGGCGATGAGTGTAGATCCTGGAGCAAAACTGAGGCAGTTTGGCGTTGTGGGGAGCCGCAAAGAGGTCTATCTGAGGCGTCCCCCATTGCGTGAAGATTTGGTGAAGGGGGTTGGAATGGAGAGTCCATTCGTGCGGTTGTAGCAGACGGCTTAGTTTGTCTGCTAGGCCGTTGTTCTCCCCCTGGATGTATACTGCTCTGAGTAAGGCGTTGTGGCGCACCGCCCAGTCCCAGACTCGTAGAGCTTCCTGGCAAAGGAGGGACGAGCCCGTGCCCCCTTGCTTGTTGATGTAATACATGGCAGCCTGATTGTCTGTGCGAATGAGGATTACCGTGTCGTGAATAGATGTTGGAAAGCTTGGAGCGCATTGAAGATGGCTCTGAGTTCCAATAGATTGATTTGGTGTAGTCTTTCCGCACTGGTCCAGAATCCTTGGGTGCGGAGACCCTCCAGGTGGGCCCCCCATGCGTAATTCGACGAGTCGGTTGTGAGAACTTTCTGATGGGGGGGAGTGCATCAGCAAACCTCTGGATAGATTCGAAGAGGTCATCCACCAAAGTAGAGACTGCCGAAGAGCAGTGTGACTACGATGCGTTTGGATAGTGGATCGGATGTCTGATTCCACTGTGATGCCAGGGTCCACTGGGGGATCCTGAGTGTGGAGTCTGGCAAAGGGTGTCACTTGTACTGTGGAGGCCATATGGCCCAGGAGCACCATCAGTTGTCTCGCCGGTATGGTTTGGTGTGATCACCGACTGGCAGAGGTGAAGAAGAGACTCCATGCGTTGCCGGGGCAGGAATGCTCGGAGTCGGGTGGTGTCCAGGACCGCTCCGATGAAGGGGAGGGACTGGTTAGGTTGTAGATGGGACTTGGAGAAGTTGATCTCGAAGCCCAAATTCTGGAGGAAGTAGGTTGTAGCCAAGGCCGCCGAAGTGACCTCGGGTGCTGGCGGGCCTTGATGAGCCAGTCGTCGAGGTATGGAAAGACCTGTAGACCCTGTCCCTGAGTGCTGCGGCCACTACCACCAGGCACTTGTGAAGACTCTGGGGGACGAAGATAGGCCGAATGGTAGCACTCGATACTGTAGGTGCAGATTTCCCACCCGAAATCTGAGGAACTTTCGGGAGGCCGGGTGAATGGGGATGTGAGTGTAGGCCTCTTTGAGATCCAGGAGCTAACCAGTCGTTCTGCTCGAGGAGGGGGTATAGAGAAGCCAAAGTCAACATGCGAAACTTCTCTTTGACCAGGAACTTGTTGAGGGCCCGAAGGTCTAAAATGGGTCGCAGGTCGCCCGTTTTCTTCGGGACGAGGAAGTACCGGGTGTAAAACCCCTCGGTTCAATTGGTCTGACGGGACCGTCTCGACCGCCCGAAGCTGAAGTAAGTTTTGGACTTCCTGAAGAAGAAGGGCGGTCTGCGTCGAGCTTGAAGGATACTCTCTTGGAGGATGGTCCGGGGCCCGGTGAATTGAAGGGAGTATCCTTCTCTTATGATGGAGAGGACCCATAGGTCCGTGGTTATGGCCTCCCATCTGTGGTAAAAAAGATGGAGGCGGCCCCCTATGGGAGAGGCCGAGGTTATGCTCCCGGGAGGGGCGTCAAAAGGGCTGGGGAGCCTTAGGTACAGCGGGTGGCTGGACTTTTTGCTGAGACTTCTGGGGGGGTTGTCTCTTCGCAGGCTGTCTCGCTGCGGGCGTTTGTCTGGGCATGTAACGCCGCTGGTAAATCAGGGGTGGCCTGGAAGGTCGAGACTGTTGAGGTTTGGGTTTGGGCCGTAGGATGGATTGAAAGGATTTTTCATGATCCGACAGCTTCTTGGTAACGGTTTCGATAGACTCATCGAACAGGTCGGCTCCAGCACATGGTACGTTGGCGAGTCTGTCCTGTAGGTTGGGATCCATATCGATAGTACGGAGCCATGCCAGGCGACGCATAGCTACCGCGCTTGCGGCGGCGCTGCCGAGAGTTCGAATGCATCGAAGGAGGATTGCATCAGCTGGAGTCGTAATTGGGAGAGGGAGGCTACCACTTCCTCGAACTCGAATCGAGCTTGGTTGTCTATGAACGGAGTGAACTTGCGGAGTACCGGCAAGAAGAACTCCAGATAGGAAGAGAAAAAGAAGTTGTAGTTTAGCACCCGTGACGCCATCATGAGTTTTGGTAGAATTTTCTACCAAATTTGTCCATCGTTCTTCCCTCTCGGCCGGCGGTACAGAAGCGTAGACCTGGGAGGGATGAGAGCGTTTGAGGAGGGACTCGACCAATAGGGATTGGTGGGAGAGTTGGGGGCCCTCGAACCCTTTATTGCACGATGCGGTATCGAGCATCGAGTTTGCTGGGGATCGCCGGTATGGAATACGGCGTTTCGAAGCACTGCATGAAGGTCTGGTCCAGTAATTTATGCAAGGGGAGCCGGAGCGACTCCGTTGGAGGGTTGGGTAAGTGCATGGTGTCCAGATACTCTTTGGAGTATCTGGAGCCCGTGTCAAGGGTCACATCCAGATCATCCGCCATTTGTCGGAGGAATGATGAGAAGGACAATTGTTCCGCCAGCGTCGGTCTGTGGGACGGGCTGGAGGAGGATGAGGCCTCCAGGTCTGTGGACATCGGGAGTGACAAGGAGAATCGGGTACCGTGTCTCCTCGTACTCCGGGCCCCTCGGAGGGGACACCTCTGTTGAGGAGTATCCCCTACGTTGCAGTTTTTTCTGCGGTGACACCTCCGAATGGCGTGAGGAGTGCCAGGATGAGTGTCTCGATCGGTGCCCGTCTCGGTGGCGGGACGGGGATCGGGATCGTATGTGCATCGCATGGTCTCCCGAGGCCCCCAAGTGGATAGGGCTGGAAGCGGTGGATCGCAACTGGGTTTGCGATGCGGGTTCTTGCGATGCTACCCCAAGTCTGGTAAGGAGTGCGGAAGAACTCTTCCTGACTATGCCCAGGGCTTCGAGTATCGAGCGGGGGTCTGGTCCCATGTTGGCGCGGAGGCGTAATGGGTTCTAATGGCGGCATATCGGTAAGCGAGGTTTGCCGCTGGGCATCGCCGCCCTCCCCCGTTCGTCCTCGTCGGTTGTCGAGGTCGAACGGTGTGGGGAGGGGGAGGGGCGGACCGCCCCTTTGGGTCGGTACCGGGAGGTCACCCGTATGGCAGCGATGAGCCCGGGTCCGATGGTCTGCATGAGCTCAACGAATTGAGCTTCCAGCACGGACCGTAGCGAAGCCGATAGGGAGGGATCCGCACCGAAAGGGGTCCTCCTGCACGGACATCGCGCTCCTTCGAGGTCGAGTGCTTCTGCTTAGCAGCTTTCGGCACTTTGATGACCATTGGTGGCACTGTGGAAGGAAGAGGTACCTGAACCGAGGAGACCGGGGCAGGCACCGACGTCGAGCTCGTGGATGGTGTCGGGCGAGCGATGCCGGTTTCACCACACTCGATGCAGGGGTGGTCGATGCCGGTTTCGCCCGAACCGGGGAGGTATCAGATGAAGTGGAGGCTGTGGGATCCTTAGCTGCGTCCATCTTGAACATCGATTCCCACAATAGGCAACGCCGCTTGAATGAGCGTGCGTAAGGGTAGAGCAAGGCCCGCACGATTTCGGGATGTGGTCAGGGCCCAAACACTGCAAACAGCGCCAGTGAGGGTCCGTGAGTGAAATCGCGCGTTGGCACTTGCTGCACTTTTTAAACCCGGTGGTTGGCCGGGACATAGGCCGGAAAATCTCCGCCGCGAGGTCGAAGCCAGTGGGCCTGAGCCACGTGGCCGGCCCGTTCGACCCGCCGGAGGAAATAATCTTCTTTTTTTTTTTTTTTTTTTACGAAAATAAAAGAACTGTTAACTGTAATTAAAAGAAAGGCGAAAACGCGGACAAGGAAGGCAAATTTAACTGAATTCAGCTAGCGCATGATGAAGTTGAACTTCTCAGCTCCGCGGAAAAGAAAGAACTGAGGAGACACGCCCGGATCTCCGGGTAGGAAGGCACCGGCGCATGCGCGGTGCGGGCATCTAGAAACTTTAAGTTTCTACAAGCAACACGTGCTTGTGAGACGTCCGTACCGGGGCTCTGTCTGATGACATCACCCACTAGTGAGAATACCTGCCTGCTTGTCCTGGGATAATATCACTTTTGCAAAGAGAACATTTTAGCATTGTATTCTAAAGCATGATAATTATTACAAATGATGTCACATAGGGTATAAATCTGTTTGCCTTGTTTTCTCTCTTTGAAGAGCACTGAAATGTGCCTATTCTCATTCAGTGCTGTCGGGACCCACAGTGCTGTCGGGGGCAGATATTTTTATTGTTTTAAACCTTTACCACGAGTGTGGAGTAGTGCTGCTCAATTCACCAATTCACTTTCTAAAAAAATCAGACACCCTAATTCAGAGAGTCCTAAATCTTGACATACCTCCAGTCCTCCTAAAGTTGTAGCAGCGATGGCAGTGACTGGATTGACAAAGGCAGCATGGTGAACAGGTTTCTCCTGGACTGTCCACTGGGACCTTCCCTCTGCTGCATCACTGATGACATGGCAGAGGGAAGCCCTGATGGGCAGGCCACGAGAAGCCTGTTCACTATGTTGCTGCTGCTACTTTTGGAGGCCTGAAGGGGGATGGAGAAGGGAATAGGAAGAATGGAAGCTGCTGCACATGGGGGAAGAGAGGAGAGAAGAAGAGTTGATAGAGATGGAATGGAGGAGAGGAAGGGAGAGATGCAACAGAGTTAGAAAGTTGTGAGAGCGAGATATCCTGAATATGGTGGAGGGGAGGGAGACATACATGGAGAAGAGAAAGGGAGAAATGTTGGAGGGCAGAGAGAGAGAGTGCATGGGAAGAAAGAAATGGTGCACATGATAATGGAGGGGAGGAAGGGAGAAATGCTGCATGGAGGGGAATAGAGAGGTTTGACCCAGGACACAAGACATGGTGAGAGAGAGACAGAAGACAGTGGGAAAGAAACAGAAATGTTGGCTATGGCAGTGGAAGGGAAGGTGTAGAGCACTGCAAAAGAAGAACATGTCAAATGGGCAGGAGACCTTGGCAAGCAAGTTAACAGAAGACAAACAGAAACCAAAGCCTAGGACCAACATGATTTGAATACCGTATACAGTACTCCCCTGATATTCGTAGGGGTTCCGTTCCACGAACCCCCGCAAATTTTGAAAAACCGCGAATATGTTTTTTAGCGGGGGAGATAGGAGAGGGCAGCTGGAGAGGCAGGCGAGAGCAGCTGGAGTGCTGGCAAGTGAAGGAAATCACTCGCGGTATGCTATGACCACCTCTTCCTGCACTAAAGTCAGGCCTCACCAATCAGGAGCTGTTTTGACATGCAGCACAAAAAGCTCGCTCCTGCGTGCCAGCCCGGGTGCGCCGCTGGCTGCTACCTTTACAAAGAAGGATTTCAGCGCAGGATACACGCTGGACCACCAGGGAACAGGTACGCAAGGGAAGGAAGGAGGGAGGATGGTAATTATTAGTGTCGGCCGGGGCAGGAGACGGGAGGGATTCCTCCTGTCCTGGCCTACCACTAGGTGGTTTAAGTTAAGGGGAAGGGTTAATCTGCTGGCTGGGTTAGAGGGCAGAGGGAGTACGGGACAATCAAGCCATTGTGACATCACTGATGAGGTTGGCTCTTTTTAGAGGGAAGAGGGTACAGGGAAGGAAGGTGGAACAGTATCCAGAGCTTGGCAGGGAGGGGGGGCATGGTTCACATCCTGGTAGGGAATGGGACTGAGTGCAGGACAGGATGCAGAACTTGGCAGGGAAGGGAGCTGAGTGCAGAATCTGGAAGGGCAGGACTGTTGAATATTAAGCTGCCCGACTTATATTCGAGTCAACCATTTATTTTTTTTTCCTCCTTTTGGGGGGATGGGGGTTTCGACTTATATTCGGATCAACTTATATTCAAGTATATACGGTAATAAAATGACCAGACAACAAAAGTTTGAAAAAATAATTTTATTTTCTATTTGTGATTATATGATGTCAGATTTCAAATGTGTATCCTGCCAGAGTTGGTGTTAAGAACATAAGAATTGTCACTGCTGAGTCAGACCAGTGGTTCATCATGCCCAGCAGTCCGCTCACGCGGCGGCCCGCTGGTCTAAGACCAGCATCCTACCCTGCCTTAGCTACTAAGTCTATTCCCTTCAGTACCTTGAATGTTTCTATCATGTCCCCTCTCAATCTCCTCTGCTCAAGGGAGAAGAGCCCAGTTTCTCTAATCTTTCGCTGTACGGCAACTCCCCAGCCCTTAACCATTTTAGTTGCTCTTCTCTGGATCCTTTCGAGTAGTACCGTGTCCTTCTTAAAGTACCAGTGCTGGACGCAGTACTCCAGGTGAGGCGTACCATGGCCCGGTACAGCAGCATGATAACCTTCTCTGTCTCTTCAGTCCAGCATCTGCCCCTTCCATTCACTGTCTGTCTTTCCCTGCCATCTCTCCTCCTGCCCCCCCCCCACCCCCCAATTTGGTCTAGCATCCATCATCTTCCTTCTGTTCCCCTCATGGTCTGGCATCTCTATCCTTCCCTCCCCCCTGTGGTTTTTAGCATATCTCTCTTCTCATTTCCTCCACTCAGATCTGATCATTCTCTGCTCTCTCTTCCCTTTTCTTCTCTGGTCTTCCTTCTCTATTTTCTGCCTCCACTAAATTAAATTCTTTCTTACTATTTAGTCCCGTTTCCCTCTTTTCACTGTGTCTACACACAGCTTGTCACCCCTTTCCCTCACCCCTCCATTATCTTACTATTTTCTTCCCCTTTATTTATCTCCTCCTTCCATCCAGTATGTGTTCTTTCCCACTTCCATTCAGCATCTGCTCTCCCCTCAACTGACATCCATCTGCCTTCTGCTCTCTCTCCTCTCTCTTCTTTCTCCTCATCTCTCTTCTCTGTCCATCGACATCTGTCTCCCTCTTCTCACTTCCATCATCTGTCCCTTCTCTCTCTCTCATCTCCTCCATCCATCATCTGCCCCTTCTCTCTCTCTCTCTCTCCTCCCCCCCCCCAACTTCCATCATCTGCCCCCCTTCCCCTCACCTTGTGGGTCACTTTCTTTCCCCTGAGGGTGGCTCATGTCACAGGGAAGCTTTGGCCGAGCAGAACCGCTTGATTGACAGTGAGACTAGCCCTACCAGCGCACGTTCATGTTCAGCAGAAACTTGTCTAATTTTGTCTTGAATCCTTGGAGGGTGTTTTCCCCTATAATAGCCTCTGGAAGAGCGTTCCAGCTTTCTACAACTCTCTGGGTGAAGAAGAACTTCCTTACGTTTGTACAGAATCTATCCCCTTTCAACTTTAGAGAGTGCCCTCGTTCTACCTACCTTGGAGAGGGTGAACAACCTGTCCTTATCTACTAAGTCTATCCCTTCAGTACCTTGAATGTTTCAATCATGTCCCCTCTCAATCTCCTCTGTTCGAGGGAGGAGAGGCCCAGTTTCTCTAATCTTTCGCTGTATGGTAGCTCCTCCAGCCCCTTAACCATCTTAGTCGCTCTTCTCTGGACCCTTTCGAGTAGTACCATGTCCTTCTTCATGTACGGCGACCAGTGCTAGAAGCAGTACTCCAGGTGAGGGCGTACCATGACCCGGTACAGCGGCATGATAACCTTCTCTGATCTGTTCGTGATCCCCTTCTTTATCATTCCTAGCATTCTGTTTGCCCTTTTTGCTGCCACCGCACATTGTGTGGACGGCTTCATCGACTTGTCGATCAGAACTCCCAAGTCCCTTTCCTGAGAGGTCTCTCCAAGTACTGCCCCGGACATCCTGTATTCTTGCATGAGATTTTTGTTATCGACATGCATCACTTTACACTTACACTGCCATGTCGATGCCCATTCCTCGAGCCTGATTATGTCACGTTGCAGATCTTCGCAATCCCCCTGCGTCTTTACTACTCTGAATAACTTCGTATCATCCGCAAATTTAATCACCTCACTCGTCGTACCTATGTCCAGATCATTTATAAAGATGTTAAAGAGCACGGGTCCAAGCACCGAGCTCTGCGGCACCCCACTGGTGACGCTCTTGCAGTCCGAGTATTGCCCATTTACCCCCACTCTCTGTTTCCTATGCTCCAGCCAGTTTTTAATCCACGTGAGTATTTCACCCTCAATTCCATGGCTTGCAATTTTCCGAAGTAGTCGTTCATGCGGAACCTTGTCGAACGCCTTCTGAAAATCCAGATATACAATGTCGACCGGATCGCCCTTGTCTATCTGTCTGTTTACTCCCTCAAAGAAGTGCAGCAAGTTCGTCAAACACGATCTGCTTTTGCTAAAACCGTGCTGACTGGTCCTCATCAGCCCGTGTTCCTCAAGGTGATCAGCGAGCATGAGCTAGGACCTAACAGAGAAAGAAAAAGTCTCTTTTGTTTACTTTGTTCACAGCGTCGGCATGGGGCTAGAGAGGGAAAAGAGGGCTGGGGTGGGTAAAGAGGCTACAAAATAAACCTGCCAGGACATTTGAAAAAAAACAACAACATTCTATTGGGCGGGAAAAGTTAATTGAATCGAAAAATCAACTCAATAGACCAAATTGAGTCAAATCAAAAACTTTTTCCTTGAATCGGGCAGCACTAAGTGCAGAGGTGGGTCTGTCACTTTCATGGTCTTTCACCCAGTTGCACACCTTACTTATCCATATGTGGCAATTTAGATCTTGCTGTGAGGGAGCTACATTTGCCAGGTGGAGCAGGAGGGAATAGTTTACTTATTTCACATTTTTAATGAAGATGATACCTTGAAAACCTTTGCTGCTCTCCGAGAGGGACTACTTTGCTTATATCCTTCATCTTCCAAAGAATTATTTGATTGTGGAGATGCATAAACTTTTATCTACTGCATTTACATTTGGCTCTCAGGAACGATTCCTTTGAGATTTCATCATATTCTTTGTAAAGATTATTCACCTGCAGTGGACTGTGTTGCATTAACAGACAAAGGTCTAGAGTTCTGCCTGTTTTGCTTCCAGACAATATGCTTATCCAGGCAGTTACCAAGCTGAGATCCCTTAAATTTAATATGTCTTTTTGGAAATTACAATATAAAATTATCCAGAGACTGTATGTGGCCCAGACAGCATATAGGATGCACATTGTTGAGACAGCCTTCTGTCCGATGTGTGATCACTCAGCGGCAACATTGGGACATATGCTTTGGACTTGTGCTAAGATTGTTGCCTTCTGGGAGAGAATTTTTCATTTCATCTCCAACATTTGGCATGTAGCCATCACTCCCTCGGTCTCTGTTATTTGGGATTTAATCAAAAATGAAGGGTTTGACTCAGTTTATAAGATGGTGTTATGCAGTATATGAAGGCAGTGGATATCCCCTGACCTTCCCACTGAGAAGTTATGGCACCTCTATTTGATTCAGTTTGTGACAATGGAACATTGGAAAGTCTTGGACTTTGCTTCTTTGAAAGGTCAGCAGTTTGAGGCAACCCAGGAACCTTTTTAATCCACTTTAACACTGAACTTCTAAATTTGATATAGTATAGATGTGAACTAGTAGAATAAGGAATCTTCTAGCATTGACAGGGGGTGGTAGGGGTTTTGAGGAGGGAGAGAATAAGGGACATGAAAGGTAATCACGTGTCTTTTGAACCTGTAATGTTTTGAAAATGTGATGTATTGAGTTATCATCTTTTCAACAACAAAAAAAAAGATTAAAACATACCTGCTAGTGATCCATCCAGACTTGTGTAATCCATTCAGTGGTGTATTTTGCTGTTGAATGTGTAACCACCCTTGGCATGCCCTAAATCAAACCCCATTTTAGGAGGTATAACTTTGACCATGCAGCTGATCCCAAAGTTATATATTTTTCTGTAGCAGATTAAAAAACCACAAACAACAGTTGAAATAAGTGGCATAAAAATTTCAACCTTTTTATTTCTAGATAGCACAATTTTATTTGGAATAGAAACTCCAGAAATGTTTGGTACCTGTTGGGGTGTGCTCAGTATGTGCCCTGGAGTTACCACATAGGCGAGTACTTTACCGTGCACTGTAAGAATCTACTCTTAGCTGTGCGGACCACCCCGGGCAACCTTTTTGCTGGTGGAGCTCGTGCCAGTGCCTTTCTTCTCCCCACCCCACCCCCCACGCGTACCCTTTAGAAGTTCAGCATCTTTCACATGCTGCTCATGCCAACCTCAGTTCCCTTCTTCCTTTGCAGGACCAGGACATAGAAATTTGATGGTAGATGAAGGCCAATTGGCCCATCCAGTCTGCCCATCTGCAGTAACCATTATTTCTTCCTCTCTCTAAGAGATCCCACGTCCCTATCCCAGGCTTTCTTGAATTCAGACACAGTCTCTGTCTCACCACCTCTTCTGAGAGACTGTTCCACGCATCAATCACCCTTTCTGTAAAAAAGTATTTCCTTAGATTACTCCTGAGCCTATCACCTCTTAACTTCATCCTATGCCGTCTCATTTCAGAGCTTCCTTTCAAATGAAAGAGACTCGACTCATGCACATTTATGCCACATAGATATTTATTTATTTATTTTTATTCATTTTGAAGCCAAAAATAAGTGCAACATATTATACAATCATATTACACTATAATAGCACTTAAATTCAATCAAAATTGTAATCAATGAGAAATACACATATCACACCCTCCGTCTACATATTTTAAAATTACACTCAGAATTAATCATTAAATAAAATATTTTCCAACCCCCCCTGCCACCCACCCACCCTGGACGTGCAAGATCAAGGGGCAAAATCAAGAATCACTCTCTGCACTCTTTGCTCCCAAATATCCGAGAACTTCTTATAATGTCCCTCTGCATGGCCAAAGTACATTCCATTTTAAAGATGTGACATAGAGACTCCCACCAAAAGGTATAGTTTAACCAATGCCAGTTTTCCTTTTTTTATTTTTTATAATTCTTTATTCATTTTATAACTTACGTCAAGTACATCAACATTTGTATTAACATTTTAACATAGATATATCACTTGAAATTCTACAATTAATCTTATCAAATTAAATGTATCCCCTTCCCTCCCATCCTTTTATATTTCATAAAAGCATTTTCCAATAATAAATACCCCCCTCCCCCCGCCCAATTTCCATTTGTACTAATCAGGGAAGAAAAATATATACTCTTTCTTTACAATAATCTGAAAATGGCCTCCACACATCCTGAAATTTATTAAAGTTTCCTTTTTGAATGGCTAATGTTCTTTCCATTTTATAAATACGGCATACCGAATTCCACCAAAAGCTAAAGTTCAATCTATTCCAACTTTTCCAATTAAGTGTTATTTGTTGTATGGCAACTCCTGAGGATGAGATGTACAATGTCTGCATCTATGAGACAAACATGATTCTTCCTGTTGCATAGAACATTCTGGACCCCTGTTCGTTTAAAAAAATTAGATAGCTCTAAGTCTGATAGATGTTGGCATTTGTCATCTTGAATCAGGGACTTTAGATCATTTATTATTCTATTGTCCATTTTTTATGGAATTTTGGAAATCAATTTGGAGTCAAATAAATTGTTTATTAGAAAATCATGTGGCATTATCCTATGATACAATATTATTTGGCATGGAGATGAGAGCTAAGAGTCAAATCCCAGTTTTTCTAATTCCTTAAAATAAGTTATATGGCAACCCCTGTCATAATAAAGATTTAAAAATGCAAAAAGTTTATAGCTTAGGCGGTGTAGTCTCAAAAATGTTGCTAAACATCTCAAATTGTAACCGACAGGAGGAGGAAGTAAACATTTTTGAGACTATACCGCCTAAGTTATAAACTTTTTGCATTATAATATCAGTTCCCTGACGCAGGATCGAAATGTGCCATGTCGGAACCTTCATGCTAAGATAAGTTTGCTATTTTGAAATTCTAACTATATGTGAACACAGTCGACTGTGTGGTCCACAGCGTTATGAAAAAAATACATCATTCCTGTTATCAACTAAAGTTTTTTGAACATGCGATGATTGGGTGGTGAGGCAGGTTCTCCCCTGGTTATTGCCTTCGAGTCTCTGAGCATTAGTTTCATCACTGGTTGACACACTTTTCAAGTACTGAGTGATTTTCTATTAGATATGACATACTTTCTTTAATCACTCAATTTCTTGGAAGTATTGAGTTTATTTGACAGAGCCCCTAACATTACTGTAGCATAGACTAGATAGACACTTTTTGAGCTGCTGGTGAACCATGAAAACAGGTGAATTCAAACTTTACCAACCAAACTTAAACACGTCTATGGCTCGGAGCTGAATGTTCAATGAATTTCATCTGGAATGAAAAACAGATTCCAACAGGATGCATCATTTATATTAACCTCTCTTGTATGTATATATGCATATATATTTTAGCATAAATATAACCAGAATTAAATCAGCATGCGAGAATGAGAAGAAAACACATTTGATAAAAAGCTTTAAAAGAGATATGGGCTAAGATTCTATTATCTAGGCTGCTTTTAATATTGGTCATGCATTATTACCATGTAATCCATTTCCTCTGTTGAAGTTTTCTGCTTTCCATATTTATTTCCTCCCTGCTGCATAATGGTTTTTTTTTTCTTTCCCTTTCGTCTGTGTATAGCTTTCCATAAATTCTAATGCAAGAAAATGTGGTTTTTGTTTCAGACCATATCTAGTGGCATTAGGAATGAGAAGACATTTTATTTATTTATTTATGTAAAATATTTATTATTTTCCCAAAACCATAGAGTAAAAATATCCAAAATCATTAAACAAGCATTTACAAACTTTGACCCTTGTTAATATAGGGGCCTGCATTTTCACCTAAAATCATTATTTTGACATTACAGCAGCTGGCCTCTCTTGCAATTCGTTATGTTTTTGTACATCCATTTAGATTACTTACGCCAGTGTGATTCGCAAAAAAAAAAAAAAAAAAAAAAGCCTTTGACCAATCAAATTGGATAGACTTTCCCTCAGCTCAGCCACATCTTTTCATAAATTATTGATCGGTGTGCTTATGCAGGATATGTTTTTTATTGTACACTGGCCGTGGGCACATACCAATCTATTTTTCCTTAGGTCAAAGCAGTGTACAGGTAAAAATGAAAGGTAGAAAACACCAATTCTGAGTAAAAGGAAAGAACCAAATTACACAAGGAGTAAACAGAAACAATAATTAAAATTAAAAAAAAATTGGGGAGTAGGGAACAAAACCTCTTAACACACAGTTGCTTAGAAAGGCGAACTCCAAGAAGTATGTTTTCAGGGCCTTCTTAAATGCTGGGAAGGTTGTTATGTTGTAAGTGTTTGTGGGAGGTTATTCCAGAGTTTGGGGACTAGGAAGAAAACAGAATTGCGAGTTGATTCATAGTAAGTCCTAGCAGGGGCTGGGATGACCAAACAGAGAGTGTCTACAGAAGGGATCTTGCTGAGGTGCATGCTGAAATTAAATTAGAAAGATAAGAGGGGACTCCAAACTGAAGGGCTTTGTGGGAAAGACATAAGAATTTGAAATGAATTTGATAATGAATGGGTAGCCAGTATAACGTCTGCTGGAGAGGGGTGCAGTGGTCAAACTGATAGGTATTACAGAGCTAAATAGCGTTAAGCCAACTAACTGCCGATATTCAGTGAGAGATTGCTGGCTATCTCCCATTGACTGTCTCAGTCACCGGTTATGTCACAACAGCATAGTTGGTCAACGCCAGTATTCATTGGCTGACCAGCTGAGTGTAGTGGCTAGATAGACTCCCTAAATAACAGGTCTGTCTTTGGCTGCTATGACTTGGCAGGCCAGCTAATTAATATTGGCTTGGCAAGCTATGTATACCACAGCTGAACTTAGACCAGAAATTCAGTGCCGATGGCCAGATATAATAATAACAACAGTTTATATACTGTAGGACCGTGAAGTTCTATGCGGTTTACAATGATTAAAAAATGTTACTGATTGAGTAGTACTAACAGAGTAAAAGTTTATCGGTTCGTTATTGTGGGGAGAGATTGTGCAGTGCAGCTGCCTACGTACTTTAGGAACAGATATGTTTTTAGGTGTTTCCTAAATTCCCCATAAGTATTCGCAAGCATGAGTAATTGTTTCAGATTTTTACCCCATAATGCTGCCTGATATGAGAAGAGATGTTGAAGATGTCTTTTTAATTTATATCCTCTGACCAGTGGGGAAACAAAATTCAAGTTTGAGCTTCTCATATGTTGATTGGTTGAGAAAGAGAAAAGGTCAGTTATATATCTAGGGGCTAGGCCGAAAAGTACCTTAAAGCAGAAACATCCAAACTTAAACTTCATGCGTGCCTCCATTGGCAGCCAGTGCAGGAGTCGGTAGGAGGGAGTTACATGATCAAATTTCTTCAGGCCAAAAATCAGCTTGACCGCTGCATTTTGCATCAGTTGTAATCGCTGCAAATTCTTCTGGGTATTTGCCAGATATGGCATCTGTGGTCTCAATGTCGGCCCCTATGTGTATAGCTCTAAGCCCACTTTTTTGAAGCTGCTTTCAACTCTTAACTCCCTCTCACTGTTAGACCCATAGATTACTTGGATTTAATTTTTTTTTTTGCTTTCCTATTTTAAATGGCGTTCTTTTCGTTTCTTGTTTTTATATATTTTGTACACCGTGCTGTTGGTAAATCGAAGTGTGGTTAAAACTTTTTTTTTCAGTTCAATACTTTTAATAAACATAAACTTCTACCAGAAACTCCCCATCCTTGAGATGTCCTGTTTGTCCAAATTAGACTGTAAGCTCTTCTGAGCAGGGACCATCTACTGAATGTTAAATGTACAGTGCTCCGTATACCTTTCGGCACTATAGAAATGATACATAGTAGTATTAGTATAGCACTCTACCTATAGTCTGCTGTATGTGTAGTGCTTTATGTTAGGATGTTCTGGGGTGGTACCAACTAAATGCGTGGAGGGGCATAATAAAAAAAAAACATCTAAGTCCGTTTTGGGCCTAAGTCGCTAGTCGCCCAAAGTTGGACATGGGAAAAGGTCCATTTTCGAAAAATATGTTCAACATATATATATATATTTTTTTTAAAATCATCTAACTGTATATCCAGCCGTCTGATCGGACTGCTAAGTTGTCCATCTTTATACCCCAAAATTTTATACGACCAAAAATTAATCTAACTCAAAAACATCTAGAAAAAGAACTTTTGGGCGTGGGAGGGGCAAGAAAAGTGAGGGACTGGATACCCAGACATGGCACCAGAGTGGTGGGGTACCTTACAGGGCACTGCTATGAACTTCACAAAAAGTGTGCCACATAAACATCTCACCACAACTCCCTTAAAGGTCATGGTGAGCCCCCCCCCCAAACACCCCACAGAACCTACTAGACCCACCCACTTATATAGAAGTACAAAAGGGTTTGGGGTTTTTTGGGGGGTGCACATGTTTCATCATGAATGCAGTGATTAGAGTGGCTTATGGGCCTGGGTCCTCCTCTCCATGGTTCATTAACCCACCCCCAAGACCACTTAAGCCACCTCTGTGTAGCTCTACTAGGCTTTCCTTTGCCAGGCTGCCAGGTGCCTATGTTCTTGAGGCAGATATGTAAAGTTGTTATTACGATTTTTGGGTGGGGTGGGGTCAGTGATCACTGAGGCAGTGTGTGAGGGTCTGTACTTTGTGTCTGCAGTGGATATATGGTCACTTTGGATACCTTCTGTGGATTTAGACCTGGTTTTAAGTCACAACGTCCAGGTTCCGTCTAGGCAGTGTTGTAAAACTTTCAGTTATACATGCAGTATGACTAAGTCTAGGATGGCTCAAGGCCCGCCCAAATCCCGCCCTCGACACTCCTCCTGAAATGCCCGTTTTAGCTCTGGACGTACTGCAGCACTGTGAAGGCCTAAGTCATTTTTAGATACGTCTAAAACCCAACTTGATTATCAGCACTTGGACGACTTGTGTTACTGATCGTCCAAATGCCGATTTAGGCCAGTTTTTACACATATTTCTTTTTCGATTATGAGCCCCATAGGTTATAGCCCTTATTTTAAAAACCCTAGTCATGATTTACATAGGTAAACACTGCAGAATAAAACATTTTAGAAAGTCTCGGTTTACATGGGTAAATTTGCAGTACAAAAATCTTGCATATGACAAGGGGGTTTGGTTTGGGTGGGATTACAATGGAGCCATATGTCCCATTTCACAAGGGAAATGCACATCTATGATAAATGAGATCAGAGTCAGGATTTATAGTAGCTCCTGAGTACATATAGTATTTGGTAACTCTCTACACGAGGGATTTTTTTTTTTTTTTGGGGGGGGGGTGTTCTCCTTAATCCCCTACTGTTTGCTTTTTCCCTCCTCCCCAAAATTAATACTGCCAAAGAGTTTTCTAGAATGATTCAGAAGTGTCAGCACTTGTGAATCATTCTGGAAAACTCTTTGGCAGTATTAATTTTGGGAAGGAGGGAAAAAACAAACAGTGTCGGCATTTAGACATGTAAGCTGGTATTTCAAAACTTAAATATTTGAGTGCCAGCACATACATGTGTATGTTGCAGTGTTTTCTCCTTTGCTTTTTAGACATTGAAGATAGTAAAATATTTGCTTTCATCACATAAAGCTGGTAAATACATGTACATCCTTGTTTGTGTTTTAGAAAAAACTCTACATCAGGTCCTTTTCTAAAATGCTACTGGAATTGCACCCTTTTTAACCTGGATCTCAATTCTGTTTTTTACAGTCTAAAATGGGCCTTCATATGTATGGACGTTCATTTTTGACCCTTATATAAAAAAAAAAAAACCCTTAATCTATAAATTTGGCTGCCCAATTTATAGAATAAGTTCAGTTGCATCCATAACTTAATTTAATAATTGGCTGTTAATTTGAGTTGGCCACCAATTATTGGATACAATTGGCAGCAATTGACCTTAGTCTCTATTCTAGAAGCTGTGTGCGCAATTTCTCATGCATGCAATTTCTAGGGAGCATGAGTGAGCCAGGGGCATGCCTATGAGTTATACATGCAGTTTATAGAGTACTATAAACGAAGCCGTGATAGTGGTTTAACGGTTTAACGGTTAAACTGCCGGCTGCACTAGATGCTAATGCCAGCATTAAGCTGGTATTAGCTCTAGCCGCATAGCGCGGGTTTAGCATGCGCTAAAAAGCTGCGTGCACTAAAACTGCTAACACGGCTTCTTAAAAGGAGCCCTATGAGTTAAGCGCTTAACTGCCACCAGTTAGATGGAATTGCTTTTATATAGACTTTGTCCTCAGCGCGTATCATCCCGGTGTTTAAATTTCAGTGACGTTTATTGAATTTATTCCCTAGCTTATACACTTGGATTGGATACAGGAAAAAAGAGGTATCCTCTGGGATTTTTGAGCCAAACACATATGTTTCCAGGACTTATGACGTCTGCTTGTAACTTACAGTATTCAGCATTTCCCAGTATTACTTTTACACCTAGGGGGCATTTTTGATATAACGTCCAAGTCCAATTGTAGACACTTTGGTGAAAAAGTTAAAAATTCTCATCCTGAATATAGTAATTTTTGAACTAGAAAAATATCTATTTTTTTGTTTGTTTGTTTCTTTGGAAAATCTTTAATTTTCAGACATTTTCGTGCTCAGTATTTTTCTCTTTAGATATGATTAAAAAAAAAAAAATCCTAAAGAAAAATTAAGTCATAGGGATGGTTGCATGGCACCTTCTTAGTAAACTGGCAAGAGCCTAGTTAACTGGGGCAGCCTAGTAGTCAGTGCAGTGGGTTTCACATAAAGGGACTGGTGTATAATTTTCAACTGAACACCCTTATTTTGTTTTGTGAGCCCTCCAAATTTTTCATAGAAATTTCCTAGAAAGATAGGTAATTACATATTACACAACATTTAAAACTAGTAGTTGATTTTCCACATAAAATTGTACCATTTTTTTCACTAGTGCATTTTAAAACTGTGACATCTCCCAAATGGAAACACCCTAATGTCTGTGTCCAAACAGATTGCCATAATTTATTTCACTATCTGGGGCATCCAGGTTTCAGAAAAGAACACATAGTGAGCAGTGCTCCACTGGAGGGATTGGAGCGGTTACCTTCTTAATCCACTCCTTTCCCCCCTCCTCCCCACCCCCTAAGTGAAACAGGCAGGGAATTTCAGGCTCTGTGGCAGCTCCGGGAAAATACATGTGTTTGTAAAATGTTATTTTAGAGCATACATGTGTATGTGCCAGGACATACATGTTTGTGGCCATGCCGATCCAGTTTATATATATGGATGCTTCCACCACATGTAACTGATACATACATATGTATGTTAGAGCAGACTGCAACAGCAGATCCTGTTCTAATATTCTAGCGGAACTTAAGATGTCATGACCTGGATTCCTCCATTCCAATTCATCTTTTCTAAATGCCATTTCTCATGTATAGGGCCACTGAATATATGAATAATTTGAATTGTCTAGATTAGATGATGAATCCAATTTTCCCCTCAGTGTCCTGCTTAATATTGGGTTGCATATCTTTTTTAAAGCATATTTATTATCAAATGTTGTAGAGAGAATCACAGTGCCCTGAAATTGACCATGAGGAAATTAAACATGTGGTCAATTGCAAGCACAGCTTCATGCAAAATTGCTTTACTTAAATTCAGCTTTGGTCTCAGTGCACAGTAGCAGACAAGGCAAACAGCAACAGGCACATGCCTGTTCCACACATGATGCCAGAAAAATGACACTGAAGGAATTTACAAGGGGCTTTCCTGTAGAGAGAATGCAGTCCAGGTGTCCTTATTGCAAGCATTTGAGATGCCCTTCCAGCTTCAGAAAAAGCCTTTTCCGCCTTGCCTAAAGTGATAGTAGGCCTCAATGTGAAAGGCTGAGCTGTGGCATGCAAAGACAGGGAGCAGAGCTGTGGCCACCCTGAAAGCGCCAGGAGCTTGATCACATTGGCTCGTAAAGTATGCCACATAATAGCCTACGGTATAGCATAGGCGTGAAAGCTCTGCCAAAAATAACGGCTATGGTTTACAGAACCGAGGGTGTGTGCATCAAGATATCCTGGCCTTTCCAGTAAGATAGGGCCATCCGGCTACAATAACACATGCCGGATCCTCTTTTGAAAAGGAGGAGTCATTGTGTTTCAGTAAAAAAAAAAAAAAGTGTGTGAATGTGTATGCTTAGATATCAAGAATGAAAGTATGCATTGCTATGAAGTTCTTAGTTGCTGATTTTGGCGTAACCTGCTGATCTAGCAAGATGTTTATCCACCGGCTGCTACAACATTAACTTTTACATTTGTCGTGGGATCTGGAAATACTGCAGGGAACTGTTATTTGGCTATAAGACTGTTTACATTATCCGTATTGATCTAGCACAGACACACTTGGCTTCCGCTTCAATTCTACCTTCACACACAGCTGGAGGCAGATGCACACTCTCTCGGAATGCCAAATAAATGAATGGACCGTGCAAACTATGAGCTAGGCTCGGATGCCAGTACACACTGGCTTCCATTCCTCCTATAGTTCAGGCATTGTGATGTCCTTGTTTGGATAAAGTAGTGGGGTTACTATGTAGGTGAATGTGTGGAAACAAAGATCAAAAAATATTAGGTGATAATATTTAATTGCATTAGCTTAAAACATTTCTTGGCTTGGTTTGGGGAGATAACACTCCCTTCCTTGGGTCCAGTAGAGCACATCTCCAACACGCCCCTTTACTCTTGGATGCACAGAGGGTAGAATGGCTCACAAGATGTCCAGAAAGACGGTTTCAAAATCGATTTGGACTTCCTGGCGATTAAGACACCCAAGTGCTGATTTATGCACTTTTATAGTCATCTGCATTTTTCAAAAATGAGCCTCATCCAGTCTGCCCAACAGTCTCACTCATTATTAATTCGTGATTAAATGGTCTGTCTTTTGATATTATGAACAAAGGGAAAAAAGTAATATTCATTCTGTACAATATTTTGATAATGGCTCCCAAACATCCCTGAATTTCTTAAAATACCCCTGCTGTATGGCTATTACCCGTTCCATTTTAAAGATGTGGCATAACGAATTCCACCCAAAATTATAATTCAGCCGATCCAATTTTTCATAATTTGCTATATGGCAACCCCTGTACATGGCTGTACAGGGGCAATGATGTACAATGGCAATGATGCCATTGTACAGAGCCATGGTGAGACCTCATCTGGAATACTGTGTGCAATTTTGGAGGCCACACTACTGTAAAGATGTGCTCAGAGTTGAATCGGTTCAGCGGATGGCCACCAGGATGGTCTCGGGGCTAAAGGGTCTCCCGTACGAGGAAAGACTGAGCAAGTTACAGCTCTACTCTCTCGAGGAGCGTAGGGAGAGGGGCGACATGATTGAGACATTTAAGTACATCACGGGACGGGTCGAGGTGGAAGATGATATCTTTCTCCTGAAGGGACCCTCGACCACAAGAGGTCATCCGCTCAAACTCAGGGGAGGGAAGTTTCGTGGAGATGCCAGGAAGTACTTCTTCACGGAGAGAGTGATTGAGCATTGGAACAAGCTTCCAATGCAGGTGATAGAGGCACACAGCGTCCCAGACTTTAAGAATAAATGGGATACCTATGTAGGATCCCTACGAGGGTCAGCCAAAGGATAGGATCACTAGGGTATAGACTTGAAAGAGCGGGGCAGTAGAATGGCATTCTTACAAATCTACTTAAATGGGACATTAGACTTAAAAGGGAGGGTCGATGGTGTGGGCAGACTTGATGGGCTGTAGCCCTTATCTGCCGTCATCTTTCTATGTTTCTATGATGAGCAAAAGTTTATTATTATTAGAAGAGATTTGACTCTTGGCTCTCATGGAAGTACCAAATAACACAGTGTCATATAATAATGCCATCGGATTTTCCATTAGATTATTCACTTGGCCCCAAATGGATTTCCAAAAACTAAGTATCAATGGACAATAGAATAGTAAATGATCTAATGTCCCACCTTTGAGATGAACTAAATCTATTTTAAAGATTGTAGATAATATACAAAATACCTGTGTTCACTATTCAAAATATTTTCATGCCATTAAACTAGTGGTCACAATAATAGCACATTTATAAATCCCAGAACAAATTAAAACCGATGGCGATGATATTTCAGTCTTTTACAATTATCAGATTAAATGGATTCAAAAAAGCACTTTATGAATTTTATTCAAACACAAATATAAACAAAAAATAATCAAAAAAATATAATGGGGTTTTTTTGATCAACGAAAGAAATCTATCACCACACGACTGTAGGGAGAATACTTATGTGTTCCCTTAATGGTGGATCTGAGATCTTTTCCTCCATTTAGGTTTTTTCATTTACTACCAACCTGTTGTTGTATCTTTTTATAATATGCCACCACAGTCCTCGGAGGCATATTATAAAAATGAGAAAAGTATTGAAAGAGCAGACTGGATAGTTGGGTGTTGTGGTTCTTTCCTGTTGTTTTCCATTTGCTTGTTTCCTCAGTTCATGTTAGTGGTCTACTGTGAGTTTTTTCTTGCTATGCGATATGAGTCTTAGAATGGCGCTAGTGTCCTTATCAAGCTAGCATACTTTCTACAGTTCTCTATCAGACTTAGGGCTCCTTTTACTAAGGTACGCTAGCGTTTTTTGCACATGAAGGAAATTACCACATGCTACACTGCGCGCTATGCTTCTAGAACTAACGCCAGCTCAAAGCTGGTGTTAAGGTCTAGCATGTGCAGCAATTCGGCGTGCGCTATTCTGCGCATTAAAGCCCTAACGTGGCTTAGTAAAATGAGCCCTTAGTTTTCTATGTATTCAGTAGACATGTCAAGTTACAAAACCTTAGGAATGATGGAATGGAAATTGGAATGTCCTGGTTTATACAACTCCTTGGGTTTGTTTTGAAGGGAATAGTGATGTGAAGAGTAAATTTTAAGGAAGGTGGGGGTAAGGCAGTGTGTGAAGCGGAGATGAGACTTTACTGGAATACAATGGGGGGCAGTTTCAAAATACAAAAACATCCAAAAATCGATAATTGAAACAAAGAAATTAGACATTTTATGGGGCCTCCAAAACGTCCAACTCATAAAGGGGTGTGTTAGAGGCATGTTTTGGGTGGAATATGGGCTGGCCTAGACTTCTAGTAATCAAACCTTTTCTAGGACGTCCTAAATGGAACTTAGAAGTTCCGAGCTAGACCTGTTATAGAAGCATCTGAGTGTCAAAAAGGCAGTGACGTACCTAGGGGAGGGCGGGGGGAGGGGGCGCCCACCCCAGGTGCACGCCCCAAGGGGGTGCACAGCTGGCCACCCACCGGGGAATAGGCTGCTGCCGGGGAAAGGCTACTACTAGCCATCGGGAACAGGCCGGTGCCAAGTTCTCCCTCTCTGCTTCTCTTCCCTGCGGGCCGACCAACTCTCGCCGCCCGACGTCAATTCTGACGTTGGACAGGACGTTCTGGGCCAGCCAATCGCTGCCTGGCTGGCCCGGAACGTCCTCTCCGACGTTAGAATTGACGTTGGGTGGCGAGATTTGGTCGGCCCCACGGGAAGAGAAGCAGGGCGAACTCGGTGCTGGCCTGTTCCCGATGGCCAGTGGCAGTCTTTCCCCGGCGGTGGTGGTAGCAGCATGTTTCCTATTGGCAGTGGCATGGGGGAGGGCAGAGAGAAAGAAAGAAATAAAAGGGGGGGAGACAGGTAGCCAGAAAGAAAGAAAAGGGGGGACAGGGAGCCAGAAAGAAAGAAAGAAAGGGGGCAGGGTGAAACAAAGAGAAAGAAAAAAATGGGGCATGGGGAGAGAGAGAGAAAGACAGACAGAGAAAGAAAGAGGGCATGGAGAGAGAAAGAAAGAAGGGGGCAGGGTGAAAGAAAGAAAGAAATGGGGCATGGAGAGAGAGAAAGACAAACATAGAGAAAGAAGGGGGTAGGGTGAAAGAAAGAAAGAAAGAAATGAGGCACGGAGAGAGAGAGAAAGACAGAGAAAGAAAGGGGGCATGGAGAGAGAAAGAAGGGGGCAGGGTGAAAGAAAGAAAGAAATGGGGGCACTGAGAGAGAGAAAAAGACAAACATAGAGAAAGAAAGGGGGCATGGGAAGAGAGAAAAAAAGAAGGGGGCAGAGTGAAAGAAAGAAAGAAAGGGGGCACGGAGAGAGAGAGAGAGAGAGAAAGACAGACACAGAAAGAAAGGGGGCATGGAGAGAGAAAGAAAGAAGGGGGGCAGGATGAAACAAAGAAAACGGGGAACGGAATGAGGTCAGGAGGAGAGGAAGCATACAGGAGGCTGAAAGAAGGGAAGAAATATTGGTTGCACAGTCAGAAGAATAAAGTGCAACCAGAGACTGATGAAATTACCAAACAAAGGTAGGATAAATGATTTTATTTTCAATTTAGTGATCAAAATGTGTCCGTTTAGTGATCAAAATGTGATCAAAATGCGGTGGTAACAGCTCTGACGTTCATAGGAATTATATGAGCATTGGAGCTGATACTGCCGCAACTGGTGCTAAAAAATACACTATGGTTTTGCAAAAAAGGGGATTTATATAGTTTATGATTAGTTTTCAAAGGTAACACTTTGTTCCTCAGATCTGAGGGATTACCTTCGAAAGCTGCGCTGAATGGCCCGCACTGCTCCCGACGCTCATAGGAACTCAGTGAGCGTCGGGAGCAGCGCTGGCCATTCAACGCAGCTCCCCGCGCTAGAAACTGCTATCACAGTTTCGTTAAAGGAGGCCTAAGTTAATCCAATAAAAAAGGTATTATATTTTTTTTTCCTTTGTTTTTGTTTTATTTCTACAAATTACCTTGGCAACAGAGAAATCAGTAAAAAATAAATCAAGCACCAAAGCTAACCTTCCAGTAGTTAATAGCAATAAACAGAGTTGGGTTTTTTTCTATACTATTGTCAGTGGACTGCTGTGATCGAGGCTGCAAAGCATCCTTTCTTTTTCTAAAAATTTGTAGCAGAACTTTAATTATATACAGAAGCTTTATGGGAATAAAAGATCTGTTACAAGGTGGCCGCATTAACCTGATTTCTCTAAATATCAGCTAGGTTTTGGTTTGGCTCATTGGCTTTTTTTGTTGGGTTTATTTTCAGGGCCCTGAGCCTCTCTTCATTTTATCAGTGTTTCATTTAACACATTTCTATTGTTGGAATGCATGGTATGTGGTTTCATTAGTGTTGTTGCCATGCCCTACAACATGTCTAACAGTATTGTGCCTTTCCGGGGGGGGGGGGAGGGGGAGGGGAGAGGGAGGGGGGAAGGTTTGATGATGATCAGCACAGTAGCACCCCAGTTTACTATGATTCAAAATGATAGGTTTATCAAAGTAGGAGGGGCTTGGAGCGGAGTATAGAAGTAGCATAGCACCAGGCTGACAACCACTGAGCAAAGTCATTTAACCCTTCATTGCTTCCGGTACAAAATTTAGATTGTAACCTTTTGGGGGACAGGGACCGATCTAGTATACCTGAATGTAACTCACCTTGGAGCTACTACAGAAAAAAGGTGTGAGCTAAATCCAAATAAGTAATCAATGAAGCCACTGACATTGTCGGCGCTGAAGTAAAAAGTGGAGCAAGCATCTGGGGATCTTATTGATTTTGATTCAGCTGCCAAGTACCAGCTGAAATAACTTCAGATATTTTCCTCCTGCTAGTGCTGCTTTAATCCTCTCCTGATGGATTTGACATATTAGTTTCCGACAAATGTTTTACTGTACATACACACAATGCTGAAGTGTTGATTTTCAGACTCCTCGCATCAGGGGTTATTTGTCCCTGAGGACTTTACAGCAGATTTTGATTTACAGCAGTTTCCAAGGTGAAAGTATGTGCATCCTTACACTTTGAAACATGTTGCATGTGTGTCCCTACCTCCTTTTTGTGCAATGATTTTTCTCACAGTTTAATTTTCTCCCCCAGCCTAACAATGCCCTGGGAATGATTCTCCTAATGTGACCAGAATTGGGAACATTTGTAGAACAACACACACAGTTTCAGCTGCATTGAAGCAGTAGCGTACCTAGGGGGTGGGGGGGGAAATCCGCCCCAGGTGCACGCCACAAGGGGGTGCACAGGAGAGAGCTGAGTGTTCTCCCTAGGGCAGAGGTGCCCAATAGGTCGATCACGATCGACGGGTAGCTCGCCAAGGCAATGTGAGTCGATCACCCAGGACTCACTTTGCCTTGGCGATCTATCGGGCCGATCAGTCTTCCTCTCCCAGAAGTCAATTCTGCCGTCGGAGAGGAAGTTCGGGCCAGCCAATCGCTGCCTGGCTGGGCGGAATTTCCTCTCCGACGGCAGAATTTACATCGGGGAGAGGAATGCTGATCGGCCCGAAGCAGGGAGAGCATGGGGCGTCGGCGGCGTCGGCTTTGGGGCCTGTTATCCATTGGTGGCGGTTTGGGTCCTGTTCCCCGATGGCAATGGCAGTGGCTTGGGGAAGGGCAGGGAGACAGAAGGAAAGAAGAGAAACAGAAAAAAAGAAAGGGGGCATGAAGAGAGAAAGAAAGAAAGGTCAGGGAGAGAGGAAGAAAAGTTGGGGGAGGGAATGAAGTGTGGAGGAGAGGAAGCATACAGGCTGAAAGAAAGATTGGATGCACAGTCAGAAGAAAGTGCAACCAGAGACTTATGAAATCACCAGACAAGGTAGGAAAAATGATTTTATTTTAAATTTAGTGATCAAAATGTGTCTGAATTTATATCTGCTGTCTATATTTTACAATATGGTCCCCTTTTACTAAACCGCAATAGTGGTTTTTAGTGCAGGGAGCATATGAGCGTCGAGAGCAGCGCTGGGCATTCAGCGCAGCTCCCTGCGCTAAAAACTGCTATTGTGGTTTAGTAAAAAGGGAGGGGGGTGGGTATTTGTCTATTTTTGTATGGTTGTTACTGAGGTGACAGTACATAGAATCATCTGTTTTGACCTCTTTGAAAAAAACCCAGAATAGGAATGATAATTAACAATTCTATGCGTACAGTGTGCGTTGTGTTTTTTTTTTTTAATTTTATTGTTGGTAGATCATTTTGACTTGGTCATTTTAAAAGTAGCTCGCGAGTCAAAAAAGTGTGGGCACCCCTGCCCTAGGGCCTTTCAGCTGGGCGGTCCGCACGGGTAATTTAGATGATCGCCCAGCTAAATTCTGCTGCCTTCGCTGCTGCTCAACATTAAAAAAAAAAAAAAAGCCAGCTTGAAGATTTCACCTTAGCCCATAGCAACTTATGCTCCGGGGATTTAACGTGTGTGTGCCGGCTTCCCTTCTCTTCCCTCCGAAGTTATGTCCGGGGGGGGGGGGGGGGTGGAGGGAAGAGAAGGGAAACCGGCAGACACATGTTAGATCCCCGAAGCATAAATTCGCTACGGGCTAAGGCGGGAGACAGGTTAGTAAAGCTTTCCATTTGCTCTTCTTGCTGCCGGGTCCTGCCTACTTTCAGTTTCCGCGAAGGCAGGACCCGGCAGCATTTCCCCCAATCGATTGTGATCTTGGGACGAACAGCCTTCTTCTCCGACGGCAGAATTGACATCGGGGAGAGGAATGCTAGTCGGCCCGAAGTAGGAAGAGCTTGGGTGGGGCGGCGGCTGGCGGCTTTGGGGCCTGTTCCCCGATGGCAGTGACATTGGCAGTGGCTTGGGGGAGGGCAAGGAGAAAAAAAACTAAGAGGGCAGGAAGAGAAACAGAAAAAAGAAAGGGGGCATGAAGAGAGAAAGAAAGAAAGGGCAGGAAGAGAGGAAGAAAAAGTTGGGAGGAGGGGAATGAGGTCAGGAGGAGAGGAAGCATACAGGCTGAAAGAAGAGAAGAAAGATTGGATGCACAGTCAGAAGAAGAAAGTGCAACCAGATACTCATGAAATTACCAAAGGTAGGAAAAATGATTTTATTTTCAATTTAGTGATCAAAATTTGTCCGTTTTGAGAATTTATATATGCTGTCTATATTTTGCACTATGGCCCCCCTTTTACTAAACCGCAATAGCGTTTTTTAGCGCAGGGATCCTATGAGCGTCGTGAGCAGCGTGGCGCATTCAGCGCAGCTCCCTGCGCTAAAAACCGCTATCGCGGTTTAGTAAAAAGGGAGGGGGAATATTTGTCTATTTTTATATAGTTGTTACTGAGGTGACATTGCATAAAGTCATCTGCCTTGACCTCTTTGAAAACCTGCGTAATATAAATGATAATTAACATTTTCTCTGCGTACAGCGTGCTTTGTGTTTTTAAAATTTTATTATTGGTAGATCATTTTAACTTGGCCACAAAGGTAAGGGGGAGGGAGGGAGGGGAGCTGCTGAAAGACATCTAGTAATCCTTGCAGGCTTGACTGTGCAGGGAATTATTTTTGTAAAACCATGTTTTGTTATGTGACTGGCATTATTTAGACTTTAATTTCTATGAATGAATAGAATGAAATTGCTTGTTTTTATGTGCGTGCGCTGAAGGAAAGTGGAGAGAGAGTGGGCTGAGGACGCTGAAGGGAAATGGGGAAGAGAGAGTGGGGAGAAGACGCTGATTTATAAATTGACAATTGTACAGAATATTGTTTCTTTTTATACTTTAATATAAACAATTCAAAACTTGTGTGGATGGAATCAGGTGGTTTGCAGGGATGGGGACCGAGCTTATAGGGATTAGTCCAATAAAATGGTATTTTTTTATTTCTCATTATTTGTTTAATTTTTATTTGTTAATTTGTAAAGTGGTGATTGTTATGTATCAGTTTTTTCAAATTTACATCTACTGTCTTTATATTTTGCACTGTATTAGAGGACATGTGTTACTGTTTTTGTGGTGTTGCATTGTATCCAGGGTCTGGTTTCTTGGCAGTTCAGTTTAACTTTTGTCTACATATTTCTATTTTTAGTTTGTGATTATTCCATATTGGGCGAGGGTGTATCTCTGTTCTGTGTGTATGAAAAGAACATAGTTTTCAGTTGGCATTGACTACAGGATCAATTGACTGTGCGGGATCTGGCTTGTTTAGTTTTACAATGTATGTGTCGGTGTTCTAGTGCTCAATGCAGTGTTTAAGATGCTGCCTTTTCCTAAGTACACTCTTGTGCGATATGTGGATTGTTACTAAAAGTCATATTTTTCATATAGATGGGGGGGGTGTCAAGAAATGATGGGCCCCGGGTGCCACATACCCTAGGTACGCCACTGCATTGAAGAAAGGGGGTTTTCAAGTCATAGGTTGGAGGAAGGGGAAAAAGCTCCACTTTAGCCCCAGCAGGATCTTATGGCACGACCTCTCTTTCCATCTCCCGACTCCCCCACCTACCTTCCCCGGTCGCTGCATCAGTGAGCAGGCCTGCTCCAAAAGTCTTCAATCTGCAGCGACTTCCTGTTCCCACATAGGCGGGATGCTGCAGAATAAAGGGTTCCGGGGCAGGCCTGTATATTGATGCTATGTGGCGGTTGCCCGAAGATTTAAAATTACAGCAGCCGGTAGGAGGTAGGTGGGGGACTAGAGCCAGAACTGATTCTGATGACCATCAATTTTTGGGGAGGCCATGGCCCCGCTGGCCTCACCCGTTCTGAGGCCTTTGTTTCAAATAGCCAATTTATATGCCTAAGGGGCTCCTAATCGAAACAGAAAAACGTCTAAAAACTGGCCTAAATCGGCACTTGGATGATCAGTAACACAAGTCGTCTAAGTGCTGATAATCGAGCTGGGTTTTAGACGTATCTAAAAATGACTTAGGCCTTCACAGTGCTGCAGTACGTCTAGAGCTAAAAGGGGGGTTTCAGGAGGAGTGTCGAGGGCAGGATTTGGGTGGGCCGTGAGCCGTCCTAGACTTAGTTGTACTGCATGTATAACCAAAAGTTTTACAACACTGCCTAGACGGAACCTGGACGTTGTGACTTAGGCCATCTAAAACAAGGTCTAAGTCCACAGAAGGTATCCAAAGTGATAACCACTGCAGACACAAAGTAAGACCCCCACACACTGCCCCAGTGATCACTGACCCCCCCCTAAAAATCGTAATAACAACTTTACATATCTGCCTCCAGAACATCAGCACCTGGCAGCCTGGCATAGGAAAGCCTAGTAGAGGTGCACAGAGGTGGCTTAAGTGGTCTTGGGGGTGGGTTAATGAACCATGGAAAGGAGGACCCAGGCCCATAAGCCACTCTAATCACTGCATTCTTGGTGAAAAATGTGCACCCCCCAAAAAAACCCCTAACCCTTTTGGACTGCCATATAAGTGACTCCTGCAGCCATAAGGGCTATTGGGGTGGTAGATAGGTGGGTCTAGTAGATTCTGGGAGCGTTTTGGGGGGCTCACCATGACCTATAAGGGAGCTGTAGTGAGATGTTTATGTGGGACCCTTTTTGCGAAGTTCACATTAGTGCCCTGTAAGGTACCCCACTACTCTGGTGCCATGTCTGGGTGTCCAGTCCATCACTTTTCTGGCCCCTCCCACGCCCAAAAGGTCTTTTTCTAAGTGTTTGTGACTTGGACGTATTTTTGGATGAAAATGGGGTATAAAGATGGACGATTTAGCGGTCTGGGTGATCAGATGGCTGGACGTACAGTCGGGATGATTTTCGGGGAAAAAAATGGACCTTTTCCCGTGTCTGACTTTGGGCAACTTGCGACTTAGGCCCAAAACGGACTTAGATGTTTCTTTTGATTATGTCCCTCCATGTCTCTATTTACTCACATATGTTATTTTGAACATTGTCTTCAAAATATGCATGTCACAGCAGATGTATCCCAGTGCTACACATACAGAAAGATAAAGATACACATACAGAAAGATAAAAAAGTAGATGATAAAACCATTAAATTAAACAGAGATATTCCCACGTGGTTAGTTAAAAAGGCTAGTTCAAGTAATTGCCTAAGTGGTCTAGCATGTCTGTCTACAGCTGTTCTTGTCCCAGGTGAAGAGTCGCTGCCATTTCACTGGCTTCCCAAAGACAACACACAAAGGTGATCCATTGCCTAGACACGTCAGGACTTGATCCTGAGGCAGTAATACAATCTCCAAAAGTGCAGGAACCAGATACTTGTTCACTTGGAAACATAGCTCCTAGGCTAACAAACCTTTCTTTTTGTGGCATGCAATGACAGAGAGGACTTTTCTCCTTGTGAGAAATAAAACTTTTCAGCTTCCATTTAAACATATCGCCATATAAATATAATAGGATTATGTTAGCCAGACAGGAGAGGTTGTCTTGTAACTTAAGTTGTCATAGATTTTTTTTTTTTTTTTGACTCGGCAATTTACTTTGTTTCTTTTGGGCTTCCAGATGAATCAAATCCTTCTTACATCTGCAACTATCAAGGGTCATTCCCTTCAGTTTAAGCTCATCCCTGTTAACCTGCTACTGAGTAAAATCAGAGGCTGCAGCCTTTCTCTCTTTAGAAATTTGCAGATATGCAGAGTCTGACAAGTAGGTGCCGCTATTATGCAGTGACTATGGGGCTCATTTTCAAAACAGAAAAATATCCCAGAATGGCATTAAGTGGTATTTGGATGTTTTGTTTGCTAGTCTGGGGGAGGATTGGGGAGAGAAAATGATGGTGGCAAAAGGGATATATGGGTCGGCAGAAGGAAGGTAGGAGACTTACAGCTCTGCACTGTTTACCCGCTGGCAATGGTGTGTGTATCCCCTGGGGTACGCGTACTGTATGTTAAGAACTTCTGGCCTAGTGGTTAGAGCAGCTGTCTCAACATCCTGAGGTAGTGAGTTCAATTCCCACTGCAACTCCACTTAGGCCCCCCTTTTATTAAACTGCAATAGCGGTTTTTAGCGCAGGGAGCTGCACGGGGCATTCAGCGCAGCAGCTCATCTGCCATCTTGTCGCCCATTCCCCTAGTTTGTTCAAGTCCCTTTGCAATTTTTTGCAGTCCTCCTTAGTCCGAGCTCCATTAAATAGTTTGGTGTCGTCCGAAAATTTTATTATCTCACACTTCGTCCCTGTTTCGAGATCATTTATGAATATATTAAATAGCAGCTGCCCGAGCACCGAGCCCTGCGGAACACCACTCGTGACCCTCCTCCAGTCCGAGTAGTGGCCCTTCACCCCTACCCTCTGTTTCCTACCCGCCAACCAGTTTCTGATCCATCTATGTACGTCTCCGTCCACTCCATGGTTCTTCAGTTTCAGGAGTAGACGTTCATGAGGCACCTTGTCAAAGGCTTTTTGGAAATCTAGGTATATGATGTCTATGGGGTCTCTGTCCATCCGTTTGTTAATTCCTTCAAAGAAGTGCAATAAGTTAGTTAGGCACGATCTCCCCCTGCAGAAACCATGTTGGCTGGTTATCAGAAGTTCGTTTCTTTCAAAATGTTCATCAATGTTTTCTTTTATCAGTTCTTCCGCTGTTTTCCCCGGAACCGAGGTCAGACTCACCGGTCTGTAGTTTCCCGGGTCACCCCTTGATCCCTTTTTAAAGATGGGCGTAACATTGGCTATCTTCCAATCCTCCGGGATCACGCCTGTTTTCAGGGATAGGTTGCAAATTTGCTGCAGTAGTTCCGCTATCTCCTCCTTTAGTTCCTTCAGAACCCTTGGATGGATTCCGTCCGGACCTTGGAATTTATCAGTTTTTAGTTTTTCTATCTGCCTGCGCACATCATCAAGGCTCACTTCCATGGATGTTAATTTTTCTGCTTGATTTCATTGAAGAATTGCTCAGGTTCCGGTATGTTGGTTGTGTCTTCGTTTGTAAATACAGACAAAAAGAACATGTTAAGTCTTTCCGTGACCTCTTTCTCCTCCTTCACCACTCCCTTCCTGTCACCGTCATCCAGCAGTCCCACCTCCTCCCTAGTTCTATGGTCACGTTAGCGTTTAACGTACGCTAAATCGGCTAGTGCGCCTTAGTAAAAGAGGAGGTAAGTTACATTCATTTCTCCTTCATTATGTGGTATATCTACAGCCTAATAGCTGGCACTCCACTGACTGTTAATGTTGTATATAGACTGTATATAGGTTGGCATTCACATGGGTATAGTTTGGTCAGATCTTAGGTGGGGTGTGTAATTCTGCTTCTAAATGATAGAATACTGCATTCTTTGTCAATCTAGGAGTGAGTATTTATACCAGCTCTACGGCTGCTGTAAGTGCTCACCTAATAATATTTATTTATTAAGGCCCAGATTCGCAGTTTTTATTTTTTTTTTAGGTGGCAAAGCTTAGTGAAAAATGGCGTTTAAATGATGGTTTTCACTGAGTTTCAAAAATTGGTGCCAGAATCACGCCTCCATAGGGATTAACGCCACTGTAGGTGGCACCTACCTTCCTTTATAGGATAAGCTTCAAGTAGACACGTTATTGGTGCTTAAAAATAGGTGCCATTTAAAGGCCATTGATCCCACTTCAGAATCAAGTCAAAAGTATGAAAAAAGAAAGTCGCCATGACTTTAAGGGACGTGGAGGAAGTGCTGATCTGAGAACCTTATTTTCTGCAGCAGGGTAAAGGTAAGAAAATTGGGTGACAGGGGTGGTGGCATGGGGCCAGAAGAAAGAAGAGGAAAGAAATCAAAGAAAAAAAGAAAAAACATAGAAGAGAGAAAAGGAGTGGACAGACCAAAAGAGGAATCAGAGAGAAGAAATAAAGGATTCTGGTTAGTGAGAGAGTTCTGGGGAAGAGAGTGGGTAAGTAGATGAGGATAAAGTTTCTGGATAGCTAAACTAGCAGGAGGGAGGTGGGGATGATTCCAGTTTTAGGAAATCGCGAATAATCAAAATCTCAAGTCCTAAAACAGCGAATCGGGAGGGGGAAGTATATTAAAAATATAAAAAAGGGAAGACGAACAGTAGGACTTATAAAACGAACACCAGACAAGTCTTTGACAATGTCAAATAGAATTGATTGCAAGGGGTTGAGAGGGAGAACTACAATTCTGAATAGAAAAGGAAGATATGTTTAAAACAAAGAAGGATGAGGGTAAAGCAATATGGAGATCCAAAATCCATGAGTACAAAAGAATCACCAAGGAAAAATGAGGCACCTTCTATTCTAACAAAATAGGATCCCCACAAGCAACAGCAAAAATCTTTTCAGATTAATCAATTCACTACTTGAAATTGATCACCATAAAAGATCCTCCTCCACACAACTACCAACCACTGAGAAATTTGCACTCTATTTCAAGTCAAAAGTTCTCAATCTCAGAACTTCCTTCCAAAATCCACCATCCAGCTCCCCCCAACAACCACACCCACACACTCTGATTCAGTTCCAGTAGACATGAACTGGAGCCACTTTGAACCTCCTATCTGGTTCCTTTCTCTCAAGCTGTACAATAAATATGCCAAAATTTTATCCCGCCTAGACAACTGCCCACCCACCATCATGAGAGCAGCCCCCACCCTCTTCAAGGCTATGCTCTTCGACTGGATCTCTCATCTAATGGTAAACAACAAATTTCCAACCTATCTTGGCCATATCCTCATCTCACCCATTGTAAAGAACCACAAAGATCCCATATCGACAACATCCAACTACAGAACAGTAGCCAACATCCCTTTATTCACCAAACTGATGGAAAGTCTGAACAGCGCTGCCCTTACGAAATACCTAGATAAATTCTCAATACTTCACGAATACCAGTCAGGATTCCGCTCACACCACAGCACCGAAACAGCCTTGGCCTCCATCATAGATCACATCACACAACTACTCAGCTCAGGGAAACACCCACTAATACTCCAATTCTTCCTTAGCAGCACTTTCGACCTGGTGGACAACAACATCCTGCTCAACTATCTAGACACCATAGTTATCTCAGGCCACGTACTTAACTGGTTTAGAGGCTTCCTAAAAAACGATCCTACCAAGTTATCAGCGAGCAAACCTACTCACAGGCTTGGACCAACCCCTGTGGTGTCCCCCAAGGCTCCCCATTATCTCCCACCCTATTTAACCTATACATGTCCTCCCTAGGCCAGGAACTAGGCAAACTGAATCTCCAATCATACATCTACATGGATTACATTACAGTCATCATCCCCATCTCTACACTGTCAACCAAAACCAGACACTTCATCTCATCTATCATCAACCAAGTAGAACAATGGTCAACAAACTCCAAACTAAAGCTAAACCCAGAAAAGACCAAGATATTTATGGCTTCCCCAACAAGCAAGCCAACTGAATTGGCTATCAACCTAAATGGAAGGAATTCCCATTAACCCTACTATCAAAATCCTAGGAGTCACCCTAGATCAGCAACTGATGCTCAAAGTCCATACCAACATCCTAATTAAAAAATACTTCCACTTACTATGGAAACTAGGCACGCTAAAACCATACTCCAATTTCACATTGTTCAAACTGTTGGTCCAGTCTCTAGTCCTAAGCTCACTGGATTACTGCAATATAATCTACCTAGGATCTCACAAAAAAACCCGTCAAGAAACTGAGACTTATCCAGAACACAGCCATCAAACTAATCTTTGGCTAGAAAAAAATCCGACCACATCACCCCATACTACAAGAAACTTCACTGGCTACCTATCGAGGCCAGAATAATCTTCAAATTTGGTTACCTCTGCTTCAAGACTCTTTTCGGCACCGTACCCACCTACCTCCTGAAACACCTCACCCTACAGGACAAACTCCACTTCTCTCACAGAACATTACAGTTCACATTTCCTTCTCCCAAAGGATGAAAATTCAAAAGATTCCTCAACAGGACACTCTCCTTTCAAGCAGGGATCTGGAATAACACCCTAAGCGACCTAATCCTGAACGCACTAACATACCATTCATTCAGAAAATCACTAAAAACAAACTTATTCAACAAATTTATCTAATCCTTCAACTCTGCTCAACACCTACCACATCTTACACGTTCCTTCCTCCTACCTTATATCGCCCCGTTGCTTAACTGTCTTCTACCTCTTCCCAAACCTAACTGATGTTACCTCGCTGTCCTTACAGCACCTCTTGTTATACACCATCTTCAACTGAAAAGGTATGTCGGGATATAAATAAAGCTATTATTATTATTAATACAATGGGGAAGGAAATTTTATGTCTTTGTCAGAGAGGAAAAGATATGGTATAGTTTATAGATCAAACACATCCTTAAATAAAAAAGTCTCATCCAATATGTGCTCTAGGTGGTCATGTACAGACTTGGCCAGTATCAACTACAGTAATATAAATTTGTAAATTGGCTAATGTAAATATACTGCTATTCTATGACTTTATTTCAGGGACTAATAGCTGATAAAATTATGAGAAGGAAAATGTCTATTTTTATTACTACTTCTACTGCTTATCATTTCTATAGTGCTGCTAGATGTATGTTTTATAAAACATAAGATATTATTAGGATACTTTTTGTGCTTAGAGCAACCGGATAAGTCTCCTCACAATTCCCACCTGTGCTGCCAGAGCAACACTTAAGTCAGCAGATGCACTTCAGAGCCTTGAAATAAGGTTTTCAAGGGCATGTGTCTTTCTCCTTCAGGGTTGTCCTGCCCATTATTTTCCTTGAAACAAGAGTTTTACTGTCAAAATCTAGTGCATTTCCATATGGCTGTGCTAGCACGGTGGACATAGGTGACCAGAGAGCCACATGGATGTTACAGCAGTACAAAATCTTTTCATCTGTTGAAAAAGGATGTGACTAGGTTATTGCAAAACATCCCGCTGCCCTCTGACGTTCCTGTGACTGGTGTGGAGGTGGCAAATATTTTGGCAGGGAAAAGGTTACTATTACTGTCACTCAGGATTTAAATGTGCCGTGTTACACGTTCTTTTATTACTTGTATTTTGACCATTTAAAGGCTGCTGTATGTCAGATTGTTTACAAGCATTGTTTAGACTAATTTCACATCTACCGTTGAAGTTCTTGTACAGTGATAAATGGGTCCGGAAACATCATGAGACTCAAAAGCCTGAAATGCATCGCTAACAGGAAGCATTCAGCGATGCCCACATCTATCTCATCACTTACTTATTCACTGTTCTTAAAAACTCAGATCTATCCTACCCTTTTACAGTAACTACACTCTTGGAGATAATAACTTTCGTTGGAAATGGTTGGCTCAGATGGAATTGAACTTGAGGTTTTGAAGCTTTGTTGTCCAGGGGATGCTGTCTGGCTTCCTTTTCTGTTAGTAGGATGCACTAATTGACCTAGCTGTACTCCCTGTGGAATACTGGCTTCTGCTTAGATAATTGGAATACAACTTATTTCATTTCCTCCTCTCGGGTCATCAGGGAGCAAGAAGTGTGAAAGGACAACCTACTGGGAACATTCAGAACTCATGGCTGAATAAGCAACTCTATTTTTCTTGGTACTATCTTCTGTTAAAGGCAAAAGCAACAGAAAAAAAGGCTTTATTTTGAGGCTCCTGGGTGAGTGCAACACAGATGAGGAGTTCTTATAAATCTGTATAGTCCTTACAAAGTTACAAAGCAAGTGCAAAGTTGTTTTTTCTGGGGGGGGGAGGGGAAATAGTTATGTTAAACAAACTTACAGTAAAATGGGTAAGTTTGACTTCCCATGTGATTTCTTTTACAACTGACAGACTTAGACCTGAAATCTGTAGTAAATCTTTCTGCAATGCCAGAACTGTCCATGATATGATTTTTTTTTTTTTTTAAATTTCCAGTAATGTGCAGTGCATGTTACAGGAGATTGATTGTAGACTTCAGATCTTGCCTGGATTCTTCATGAATCTGAGCATCTTTGGAGTGTAAAATTAATTTTACACTGAAACAGCTGCCCTTCCTAACTTAGCAAAATTCAGTGTGCTCTTCTAAGCAGCAGCATGTTCCGCTATCAGCTATCCTTGCATTTCAATTGGCGAATTGACCTCAGATACTGTAATATCAGTGCAGGGTGAATCAGGGGTCTCTGAATATGAGAGATGTTTGTGTGCAGTCCTGCATTTCAGTTTTCTTTCCCAGAACATTCTGGAGTTGGCAACTCTACTTAAACAAATTTACCCATTGTCATTTGAAGTCTGTGCTACAGTGAAATGTCAAAATAAATATTTTAAGCTAGATCAGGTTTGAGTAACCATAGCCCTCGAAGGCCACAACCCAGTCGGGTTTCCAAGATTTCCACAATGATTATGCATAAGATTGATTTGCATGTACTGCTTCCATTCTATGCAGCTTGATCTCATGCATATTCATTGTGGAAATCTTGAAAACCTGACTGGGTGTGGCCCTCAAGGACCATTCTTAATCTCCCCTAAACTGGAGAGTGGTTACTTCTTTGAAGATTTTATGAGGTACTGCATTTTTTCATAAAGTACTTTGTATATTAAAAATGAGGAAAATATTCTGATTACTGTGGGAAGATTCGTGTTAGGGGCCAGGATGATAGTGCATTCTGGATCTTCAATGGAGCTTGAAATGACTCAGGTTCTGTGTCCTATGAGTAACCTACAGTCTTCAGTAGCAAGTTCTTCTGATGCATCTCTTACCTACCTCCAAACTGAAAATGAAAATGTCAATTTCTACCTACCCTCCTTCACTTGGCAGGGTTAACAGGCTATTTTTTTAAAGTACTTGTTTTTTGATGTGCCTACTCCTCCAGAAATATCCTTTTTTCAGTCTGGGGTTTCAATGACTGTTTTGCTGCAAGCTTTTTCTTATTTATAATTAGTTGGTATTGCTAAACATAATGATTATGGTTACATTTTATTTAATATACCACCTTTCCTTGCAAAATAATGTGGTGGTGGTAAAGTTTGAAGAGTAGATTCAACAGTATTTATTTACTGGCATTATGAAGGGATTCATTGAATAGTAGTCAGGTACTTTGAGCATTTTCCCTATCTGTCTAGGTGGGTTCACAATCTGGCCGTGGTATCTGGGGCAATGAAGGGTTAAGTGACTTGCCCAGGGGCACAAGGAGCAGTGTTAGGATTGAACCCACAATCTTAAGGTGCTGAGGCAGCAGCTCTAACCACTAAGCTACTTCATTCCAGTATTAGAACTCTGGCCCAGATTCTCTAAATGGTGCTGTTGGCGGGTGCCAATCACATGTCAATCATATGATAGTGCCATTTAGAGAACTGCATCTCCTGCAAAGGTTGGTGCTGGAAATGTAGGGTTTTCAAGGCCTACATTTCGGATGCCTACCTTTGACATGAATTGTACCTTCGGAGGTGCCTACCAGTACGTAATGCCACTTCTAGTGTTAGCCACACCTACAGTGGCATTAGGCACTGGTAGGTGCCTCTGGAAGCGTATTCCAGAACCATTTTTTTTAAGCACCGGTAGGCACCTGGAAATGTCTTTTAAAAGAAATCTTAAACAATGTTTACCTCTTAACATAGGCATCAGTAGGGTGTCTATCAACGTCTAACTTAAGGCATCATTTGTAGAATATGGATCTCTGTGATTAAGGTAGGATGGAAATGGTCTAACCTTGACTCATGTTCAAACTGGGTTAAGTTGGAACTGACTATCTTAGGCAAAATGAAAAGTAGGGAAAATTTGTTTAATTGGAGTAAAATAAGATTGCCAGATATTTCTAGGGTGGCTACTGATCCTTCAAAAGAGGAATAGTACAGAGTTATTTGAAAGAAGTATTGGAAATTCTAGAGAAGGTGCTTCTACTTTTAGTAACTGCTTGTTGTTTACCATCAAAGTAAAACTCTTTGGTCTTATCTGCTAGTATAGAGAGAAGGTAGGAAATTGTTAAAGAAATATATTGATATTTCTAGATCAAATATGTCTTCAGATTTGGGGGTGTACAATTAGAATTTATCCAGACGTTGCTTGGGAGACAGATCTGTAGATGGAAATTTTTGGTACAGAAGCCTTGTGTTAATGCTCTGGGGGAATCATATTTTCTTTATTGTCCCTGTAAATGTAAGGTAATATAGTAAATGACAGCAGATAAAGAGCTAAATGGTCCAACCAGTCCACCATTTAATTAGATGCATTAAATTTCATGATTAAATTCAAGTGTCTTTTTTTTCTTAGTTATTTTTTGGGCCATAGACCTTAGAAGTCTGCCCGGTAGTGTCCTTAGATTCCAACTACAAGAGTTGCTATCGAAGCTCACTCCAGCCTATTCAGCTTATCCAAACCATCTTAAACTTTTGTGTGATTCAGACCATGAAAGTCTGCTCAGCACTGTTCTCATGTTCCAAATTGCTGGGGCTTCTGAAGCCCTTCCTAAACTGAAATGCCATATATGGCAAGTCTGAAATGCCATATATGGCAAGCCTTTCAATTTCTATCAATCATATTCTAATTAGAGATCCTTTGTGTTCATCCCACACTTTCTTGAATTCTGTCACTGTTTTCCTTTCCACCACCTCCTTTGGGAGGACAATCCAAGCATTTACCACCCTCTTTGTGAAAAGGAATTTCCAAGCAATACTCCTAAGTCTACCATACCGCAACCTAAATTTATGCCCTCTAGTTTTACTAATTACCCTTCTCTGGAAAATATTTGGTTCTATATTAATACCTTTAGAGTATTTAAATGTCTGTATCTTATCACCATTGTCCCTTCTCTCCTACATTTTCAGGTCTTCTAGTCTCTTCTCGTACGTCTTATGACACAAACCCCATACTGCGTCCAACACTGGTCACCGTACATGAAAAAGGACATAGTACTACTCAAAAAGGTCCAGAGAAGAGTGACAAAAATGGTTAAGGGACTGAGGGAGTTGCCGTACAATGATAGGCTAGAGAAACTGGGCCTCTTCTCTCTTGAGAAGAGAAGACAGAAAGGGGACATGATTGAAACATTCAAGATATTAAAGGGAATAGAGAAAGAGAGACTGTTCACCCTCTCCAAGGTGAAGAGAACGAGAGGGCACTCGCTAAAGTTAGAAGGGAAAGATTCCGTACAAACGTAAGGAAGTTCTTCTTCACCCAGAGAGTGGTAGAAATCTGGAACGCTCTTCCGGAGGCTGTTATAGGGGAAAGCACCCTTCAGGTATTCAAGACAAGGTTGGATAAGTTCCTACTGGAACAGAACATATGCAAGTAAGGCTAGACTCAAAGAGGGCACTGATCTTTGACCTAAGGACCTCCACGTGAGTGGACTGCTGGACCACTGGTCTAACTCAGCGGCAGCAATTCTTATGTTCTTATGTACCATTTTTGTTGCCTTCCTCTGGACTCTTTCATAGAAACATAGAGTATGACGGCAGAAAAGAGCCGACGGCCCAACAAGTCTGCCCACTCAAGAACCCTCCCTCCTTCGAGAATCCATCTTTTAAGCATTCCTCTGGAGCAACCCCACCTGTCTGTCCCATCGTCCCTTGAAGTCAAGCGTGATACTGGCCTCGACTACCTGACGTGGGAGACCATTCCATCGATCAATTACCCTTTCGGTGAAGAAATATTTCCTGGTGTCCCCTTGAAATCTTCCCCTCCTGAGTTTTAGCGGATGCCCTCTTGTCACCGTGGGACCCGTAAGACAAAAGATTTCTTCCTCCACATCAATGCGGCCCATGATGTATTTGAATGCTTCTATAGTCTTGTTATATCTTTCACCAAATACTGCCTTCAAAACTGAACAAGTGGGGCCTCACTGATGACCTGTACAAGGGCATCAACACCTTCTTTCATCTGCTGTTTATGCCTCGTTTTATACAGCCTAGATCCTTCTGGCTACAACCATCACCTTGTCAAACTGTTTTGGTCAATTTAATTGGCAACAATTTGGATTGATGTGTGCATCTTGCTAAGTGCATCTTGCTAAGTGTGCATCTTGCTAAGTGCTGTGGAGTGGAGGAGTGGCCTAGTGGATAGAGCAGTGACCTCAGCACCCTGAGGTTGTGAGTTTGATTCCTACTTCATTTCCTTGTGACTCTGGGTAAGTCACTTAACACTTCATTTCTCCGGGTACAAAATAAGTACCTGTCTAAAATATGCAAACCATTTTGATTGTAACCACAGAAAAACAGCATATCAAGTTCTATCCCCTTTATTCTATAAAGAAGTGCATGTAAATTTTTTTGCACATAACTGAAAAGGGGTTGTGACCATGGGAGGGGCATGGGCAAGTTATGTGTATTCACTAAAGATGCATGCATTACTGTCGACTTCCGGTAATCCATGCCTAATTTAGGCACGGGGATTTACACCAGGGTTCAGTTGGCATAAATCCTTGTGCATAAAAGTTGGATGCAGATCCTAGCACTGTGTGTTATTCTTTAAACAGCATCCAACTCAGAGCATCGTTTATAGAACAGTTCTCAGCGAGCATGTTTTTTTTTTTCAGCACCCAAATGAGGGCATCATTTGTTGAATTTAGTCCATAGGGAACAAGAAAAAACTAGAGCAAGGAGGAGAACAAGTGGCAGTGTAGCAGGCTCCGATATCTTCCCTCAAGTGGCCACTTCATCTTGTGTTAGAGAGCTTATGTATACAGCATAAACTGGACACACTAGAGCAGTGTCTCCCAAACTTTGTCAAGCTGCAGCACCCTAAACATAATGGCCATGGCTTGAGACATCCGGAAGTGCACTTACGTCGACTTATCCGTTGGAGTACAAATGGAGAATGAAGCAAAATATGATACTATTGTAATAAATGCACTGAATAGTTATGATTGATCCATTGTATAGGAGAATCTCAGGAGGAGATCACAAGTTACACAACCCTGCTTGTAATGCTTTCATCAGAAATGGGTAGAAACTTGATTTTCAGTTCTTACTTTAAGTGGAAGGATTGCTTCTATGAGCAGAAAGTTCATGTTGCCTATGCCACAGAGTTACATTACATTCCTTTTTTTTTTTTTTGGCTTCTTATTTTAGTGTAACCTTTCAGTTCTAGCGGAGTACAATAATAAATATCTGGCCATTTTCAGAAAATTACATTTTAAACCTAGTATAGGACAGGTTCTGGGCTATCCTAGTTTAACCTATTTCCTAAATATCATTGTTTTGATTTCCTTTCAGAAAGTTCTGCATTATGACGCATCTGCATCCAGTTTTGTTGCTTGAAATGTCAACAGACCTAGTGTTTTTAGTCTCTTTGCTGTCTTAATTGGACGGTAGGTAAAGGGGTTCAGATCTCTCTTTGGCCTCACTATTTCTTTAAGGATAAATCTATCATTCAGATAGGTTTAAGCAAACTCATATACCAATTTAAACAGAAGGCAGTAAAATTTGAATAAGATGTGGGCCTTCACTAGAAGCCAATGGACTTTTAAGTAGGCCCAGTATATGTGGTCATATTTCTTCAAGGAGAAAATTAATCTTAGGGTCGCGTTTGGTAAAGTCTGTAACTGTTTTATTAGTGAAGCTTAACATGGCAAATATAAGATGTTACAGTAATCCAGCATTCCAAAGGATTGTCTAATAAACAAAATTGTATGTCATTAAAAAAAAAAAAAAAAAAAGAAAATTGTGAATTTGTCTCAGGTTGCACATTACCATGAAGGATTTTTGGATTGCATTATTAATCTACTGTTGACATGTGCAGCATCTGTCTATCATGACCCCTAGTGGTTTTAGTGAAGGGACCAGTGGATATGTTACAGCATTGATCTTTATACTAGTCACTGTAGGCTGTTTGTCATGCTCTATCAAAAGAAACTGTGTTTTTTCTTTGTTGAGTGTTACTCTATGGTCCTTCATCCAGACCTCCATTTCACAAAGATATCTTGCACTTTTTTGGTTGCTGTTACTAGGGAATTATCATCCGGTAGGAGGAGAGCAATATCTGCATAACTATATGAAACAATTCCTGTTTTTTCTAGGACACAACCGAGGGAGGCAAGATACAGGTTGAATAGCATAGGTGATAATAGTGAGCCCTATGGTACACCACAAGAATTTGGCCAAGCTTCTGATTCTCCTCCCATAGTTTTGATGTGGTATTTCCTAGATGGTAGAAAGCCTTGAAACCATCTTTGAATACTTCCCATCACACCTATTGCTTATAGAATCTGATATGATCTACCAAATCTGTAGCTGAGGATAGATCAAATTGATTAATCGGCATATTCCCACCATTGTCTTGCCGTATCTAATAATGAGCCTAGTAGTGTTTCTGTACTGCAATTTGTCCTAAACCCTGATTGAGATGAATACATTAAGGAATAAAAACAAAAGAATAGTTTAACTTGGTCAGACTAATGGTCTATCTAGCCCAGTAGCCTGTCCTCAGGGTGGCCAATCAGGTCACTAGTACCTGGCAAAACCCCAAAGAATAGCAACATTCCATGCTACTGATCCAAGGCAAGCATTGGCTTTCCCCATGCCTGTCTCAATAACAGACTATGGACTTTTCCACCAGGAAATTGTCCAAACCTTTCTTAAAACCAGCTATATTAAACAATCTTACCACAACCTCTAGCAACACATTCCATGTGTGACTACGTGTTCCACAATTTATTTTTTATAATTGTTTCCACTGTTTTGCCCAGCACTGAAGTTAGGCTTAGTGGTCTGTAATTTCCTGGATCTCCCCTGGAATCCTTTTTAAAAATTGGTATAACATTGGCCACCCTCCAGGTAACTACAGACGATTTTAGCAACAGGTTGTAGATCACTAAACAGCAGGTCAGCAATTTCATGTTTGCTTTCTTTTAGTACTCTGGGATGTATACCATCCGGTCCAGGTGATTTATCACTTTTTAACTTGTTGATTTGGCTTAGTATATCTTCCAGATTCATGGAAATTTCTTTCAGTTCCTTCACATCATAACCATTAAAAAACATTTCTTTTACATCTTCTTCCATAAAGACCAAAGCAAAGAATTCATTCAGTCTCTCCGCTATGGCCTTATCCTCCCAGACTTCCCGTTTTGCTCCTTGATCATTCAACGGATTCCCTCACAGGTTTTCAGCTTCTGATGTACCTAAAAAAATTGTTACTATGAATTTTTGCCTCCAAGTATTTTGATAGGTATGAAGCTACCAACCTTTCTATGATTTTTACGTATATGGGTATAGAAACAATTGGTCTATAGTTGGAGGGTAGAACAGTAGATTCCTTTCCACGCTCCTGCCCCTCGCTGAGACCCTCCCTTGCTGGATGGCTGCCTCAGAACTCGTGGCCAGTGGCGCACAAGGCAGAAGCAAGCTTTTCGCACTCCAGCCTGGTCCCGTGCTACTCCCTGAATGACTGCTGTCAGTTCTCACAAGATCTGAAGCAGCCATCCAGCGAGGGAGGTTCTCAACACGGCGCACGAGTGCGTAAAGCTTGCTCCTGCCGATATACTGCTGGACTATCAGGATTTAAAAGGTGAAAAAATGGTATAAGTTGCCCTGGCAGACAGTCAGGCACTCACTTAAATTAGCCGGGCGCTACTGCACATCACAGCCGGGCGCTACTGCACATCACAATATTCGCGCCATAAGACACATAGACATTTCCACCCACTATTGGGGAAAAAAAGTGTGCCTTATGTAGCGAAAAATACGGTAGTTTATATTTTGTTGATACCCATTTAATCATTTCCCCAACATAGTGTTATCATAACATGGACACTTTATTTTTATTTTATTTATTATTGCTCAAATATTTTTTCCTGGTGGCATATTGTGATTATTGATTTCATTGTAAATCTGTTAAAATGGCTGATAAAATCTTTGTTAAAATAATTTTAAATGTTTCAGCTGACCTGTTAGTTAATCATTTTCAGAGTCGCAAATGAGAACGGCAGAGTGCTTTTGGCACTGTTTTTGACGCCAGCAACAGGCTCAGTGAAACTCGACAGCTTGATGTATATCCATGTTACAGGACACACACGGAAGGAGCGCTGGAAAGCAAGAGGCAGCCTGGTTTTTGCATTTACACTCGACTGGAGAGGTTGCCAGAGTCTTATTTTGGAACCGGAATTGAAGAGGGTCCCTTTAGATATTTCTGTAGGGCTGTTCTCAGCATTTTTTGCTCTGGGTTTTGCAAGTCCCCCAGAGTGGATGAGAGATTGTAAAGGTTAAAACAATTCACTTTATCAGAGAGCTCATTTTCTTCTTTGAGAATGCTTGCCATTAATCAGAAGAAATTTATATACAGTATATATACGCATACTCCAAAGTATAGCAATCATGTTTGTCTAAACTGGTCTCCAGCCCCTCTGCATTTCAAGGGCAAAATAAATGGTTCTTGAGGTTGCCAGGTAATCACTGAAGGATATAGGCAGAGGTTGGGGAATTGATTTGCATGTGGCCATAATAGACTTGCTTTTTTTTTTTTTTTTCACTGAGCTGTTTCTCTTCCTTCTACTGTTTGTTTTGGCTCCTATTCAACAAGTCTCTTTTTAGCCTCCCATCTCTGCCTCCATCCCATGATTCCTGTGTTTTTCCTTCCTTTATATCTCACAGCTATTCTGTACTGAGAAAATCCCATTTACTTGATTTGTAAAATGCTGTCACTTTTCATGAGCGGGTTTCCCAAGTAGGGAGGTCAGATTTCAGCATACGTGAAGGATGGCGGTGTTGAAGGATTTGAGGCCAAAGGCTCCTGGGGACCCCACTAACTGATTTCTGTGAACCTGTCGAGGAAGGCTGACCTAAATTTTCTCTTCAGAGCTGATGGGTCTCTTAGATTCCGCATGTCTTAGTTCAGGACCATTACATATTTGGTTGTAATTTGTGTAATACGGTTCAGAGTTTCGGATTTTTTTTTTTTAACTTAGGGTTAGTTCCTGCTATGATACGGTTCCTCATAGGAGGCTGTTGAACAAAATTGAAAGGCTGAAGATAGGTCCCAAAGTGATGAACTGGGTTAGAAACTGGCTGTCGGACAGACGCCAGAGGGTGGTGGTTAATGGAAGTCGCTCAGAGGAAGGAAAGGTGAATAGTGGAGTCCCTCAGGGTTCAGTGCTGGGGCCGATCCTGTTCAATATGTTTGTGAGTGACATTGCTGAAGGGTTAGAAGGGAAAGTGTGCCTTTTTGTAGATGATACCAAGATTTGTAACAGAGTAGACACCGAAGAGGGAGTGGAAAATATTGAAAAAGGATCTGCAAAAGTTAGAGGAATGGTCTAATGCTTGGCAACTAAAATTCAGTGCAAAGAAATGCAGAGTAATGTATTTGGGGATTAATAATCAGAAGGAACCATATATGCTAGGAGGTGAGAAGCTGATATGCACGGACAGGGAGAGGGACCTTGGGGTGATAGTGTCCGAAGATCTAAAGGCGAAAAAACAGTGCAACAAGGCAGTGGCTGCTGCCAGAAGGATACTGGGCTGTATAAAGAGAGGCGTAGCCAGTAGAAGGAGGAAGGTGTTGATGCCCCTGTACAGGTCATTGGTAAGGCCCCACTTGAAGTATTGTGTTCAGTTTTGGAGACCGTATCTGGCGAAGGACGTAAGAAGACTTGAAGCGGTCCAGAGGAGGGCGACAAAAATGATAGGAAGCTTGCGCCAGAAGACATATGAAGAGAGACTGGAAGCCCTGAATATGTATACCCTAGAGGAAAGGAGGGACAGGGGAGATATGAGTCAGACATTCAAATACTTGAAGGGTATTAACATAGAACAATCTTTTCCAGAGAAAGGAAAATGGTAAAACCAGAGGACATAATTTGAGGTTGAGGGGTGGTAGATTCAAGAGCAATGTTAGGAAATTCTACTTTGCGGAGAGGGTGGTGGATGCCTGGAATGCGCTCCCGAGAGAGGTGGTGGAGAGGAAAACGGTGACTGAATTCAAAGAAGCGTGGGATGAACACAGAGGATCTAGAATCAGAAAATAATATTAAATATTGAACTAAGGCCAGTACTGGGCAGACTTGCACGGTTTGTGTCTGTATATGGCCGTTTGGGAGAGGATGGTCTATAAAGGGCTTCAATAGCTGGGAGGGTTTAGATGGGATGGAGTAGGTTTTAACAGAGATTTTGGCAGTTGGAACCCAAGCACAATACAGGGTAGTGCTTTGGATTCTTGTCCAGAAAAAGCTAAGAAGAAAACATTTAAAAAATTTAAATTGAATCAGGTTGGGCAGACTGGATGGACCATTCGGGTCTTTATCTGCCATTATCTACTATGTTACTATGTAATTTCTATAGAGCTACTGACATACAGAGAACTGTACACATTACATGTAGGTACTTTATCTGTCCCTGGTGGGCTCACAGTCTAAGATTTTTTGTACCTGGAGCAATGGATGGTTAAGTGACATGCCCAGGGTCTCAAGGAGCTGCAGTTGGAATTGAACCCAATTTCCCCAGTCTCTCAGCCTACTGCATTAACCATTATGTTCCTGCTGCAGTTATGTGAGAACACTTCATGTGTATTTGTTGTGGGTACAAGGGGGTGCTGAAAAGTTCTCAAACCAACCAGCTTCTTAAATTCTATGTTTTGACATTGTTTCAGATCAATGATTGAACCATATCCACATCATTCTCTTCATGGTTGGGTTCTCTTCATGGGGGTTTTCAGCACCCCCTTCTTCCCATGCTGAAAACCACATTGGTCGGGAGATCCCCAGGGATTGGGTTGAAGACTGCTGATTCAACTCAATTCAGCTTGCATAAAACAAAGATGTCAGAAGCATGCAGCTACCCAGAGATAAAGGAAAATGAATGTCAGAGTGCAGATTGAGGGCCAGTTACAAGAAGGTGTTTCTCAGCTTCGGTAACTCCCTCAAGTTTTCAAGGTAATGTCAGTGGCGTACCAAGGGGGGAGGACGGTCTGCTCCGCGTGCACGCCCCAAGGGGGAGCACAACTGGCCACCCACTGGGGAATAGGCTGCTGCTGGGGAAAGGCTACCACTGCCGCCATTGGGAACATGCCGGTGCTGAGTACTCCCTCCCTACTTTTCTTACCCGCGGGGCCGACCAACTCTCGCCACCCGACGTCAATTCTGATGTTGGAGAGGATGTTCTTGGCCAGCCAATCGCTGCCTGGCTGGCCCGGAACGTCCTCTCCGACGTTAGAATTGATGTTGGGCGGCGAGAGTTGGTCAGCCCCGCGGGGAAGAAAAGCAGGGAGGGAGAACTTGGCGCCGGCCTGTTCCCGATGGCTGCAGTGGCAGCCTTTCCCTTGTGGCGGTGGCAGCAGCATGTTTCCCAGTGGCGGTGGCATGAGGGAGGGCAGGGAGAAAGAAAGAAAGGGGGCAGGGTAAAACAAAGAAAGAATGAAAAAAATGGGGCACGGAGAGAGAGAAAGACAGACATAGAGAAAGAAAGGGGGCATGGAGAGAGAAAGAAAGAAGGGGGCAGGGTGAAAGAAAGAAAGAAATGGGGCACAGAGAGAGAGAGAAAGACAGACATACATAGAGAAAGAAAGGGGGCATGGAGAGAGAAAGGAAGATGGGAGCAGGATGAAACAAAGAAAATGGGGGAGGGAATGAGGTCAGGAGGAGAGGAAGCATACAGGAGTCTGAAAGAAGGAAAGAAATATTGGTTGAACAGTCAGAAGAATAAAGTGCAACCAGAGACTGAGATGAAATTACCAAACAAAGGTAGGAAAATTGATTTTATTTTCAATTTAGTGATCAAAATGTGTCCGTTTTGAGAATTTATATATGCTGTCTATATTTTGCACTATGGCCCCCTTTTACTAAACCGTAATAGCATTGTTTAGCACAGGGAGCCTGCGAGCATCGAGAGCAGCGTGGGGCATTCAGCGCAGCTCCCTGTGCTAAAAAACACTATCGCGGTTTAGTAAAAAGGGAGGAGGCATATTTGTCTATTTTTATATAGTTGTTACTGAGGTGACATTGCATAAAGTCATCTGCCTTGACCTCTTTGAAAACTCGCGGAATATAAATGATAATTAACATTTTCTCTGCGTACAGTGTGCTTTGTGTTTTTAAAATTTAATTGTTGGTAGATCATTTTGACTTGGCCACAAAAGAAAGGGGGAGGGAGGGAGGGGAGCTGCTGAAAGACATCTAGTAATCCTTGCAGGCTTGACTGTGCAGGGAATTATTTTTGTAAAATCATCTTTTGTTATGTGACTGGCATTATTTAGACTTTAATTTCTATGAATGAATAGAATGAAAATGATATAAAATTACTTGCTTGTTTTTATGTGCATGCGCTGAAGGAAAGTGGAGAGAGAGTGGGCTGAGGACGCTGAAGGGAAATGGGGAAGAGAGAGTGGGGAGAAGATGCTGATTTATAAATTGATAATTGTACAGAATATTGTTTATTTTTATACTTTAATATAATAAGTTCAATATAAAACAATTCAAGGCTTGTGTGGATGGAATTAGGTGGTTTGCGGGGATGGGGACCGAGCTTACAACGATTAGTCCAATAAAATGGTATTTTCTTATTGCTCATTATTTGTTTTATTTTTATTTGTTAATTTGTAAAGTGGTGATTGTTATGTATCAGTTTTTTCAAATTTACATCTACTGTCTTTATATTTTGAACAGTATTAGAAAACATGTGTTACTGTTTTTGTGGTGTTGTAGTGTTGCATTGTATGCAGAGTCTGGTTTCTTGGCGGTTCAGTTTAACTTTTGTCTACATATTTCTATTTTTAGTTTGTGATTATTCCATATTGGGTGAGAGTGTATCTCTATTCTGTTTGTATGAAAAAAACATAGTTTTCAGTTGTCATTGACTGCAGGATCAATTGACTTTGCGGGATCTGGCTTGTTTAGTTTTACAATGTATGTGTTGGTGTTCACTGCAGTGTTTAAGATGCTGCCTTTTCCTAGGTACACTCGTGTTGTGCGATATTTGGATTGTTACTAAAAATCATATTTTTCATATAGATGGGGGGGGGTGTCAAAAAAATGATGGGCCCCGGGTGTCACATATGCTAGGTACACCACTGGGTAATGTATATACAAATTAGTCTTATCTTTAAAACTCGTTATATAAATGTTTTTAAGGAGTAATAATGGTGGATACCCTTTCAGCCACACCTGACTGTGACACTCCCTGAGAGCCCCTGGTTTAATTTGGAAAGCTGTGCCAGTGCTTGCACCAATAATGTGGCACTGAAGATATGAATGATGTGAGAACAAAAGTGTGCATTTAACAGGTGAATAAGAACATTGGTTTGTAAAAGAATGCTTGACATTTAAGGAATAAGAGAACAAACAACACATTATGTGTTCCAAGCAAGATGTTGTTTTCCATGCCAGTTATCAATTACCCTCTTTACTTAGAAGACTTATTTTACCACTGATATTTGTGTCAACAAACCACTTACACAGTACGTTTGTGCAATACGTGGTAGACTGAAATTCACAGTTAGGGCGTGGGCGGGGAAGACTTGGCTTCTGAATGAGAGTAAAATGAATGGTTTGAATTCTTGGTCAAGTTACGCTTCTTATCTTGGCTATTTTACAACTATGCAGTCTGTAAGCTCAAAGCGGACACACACATATTGATAAAATTGGGTAATTAGCTCAAATGAATGTGTGCAACTTGGCCAGTAGCTTGGGCAAGTTTTGAACACTTTTGAAAACAAAACCTTAAAAAGGAGAACCTTTAAGAGAACAAAAGACCTTTTAAATGATTCTGAACTTAACACATTTCAAAAGAATGTATAGAAGCAGTCCGCCGAGGATTTTGTGGAAGATATTAGTGAATCACTCATTAACTCTATGAGGCAAAGAGAAGGATGGTAGCAGGATTCTTCATACCATTTTCTGTTCCCTTGTCTTACTCTAAGAGATCCAGCAAGAATCAGCAATTCATGAGTTATAGGGAAAATATCTTACATAATAGCTTTTTCAGCTGAACAGTATCTCTCTCCATGGGGTGTAAAATGTATATAAAATAACTTTTATTGCTGTTTACTATTGGAAAACTTTACAGCATCTATAACCAGCAAGGTTGAAGCATCTAAGTGCACTAAGACAGAAGTGGGGGAAGCCACTGTTTGCTATGGATCGATAGCATGGAACGTTGCTGCTATTTGGATTTCTGCCAGGTACTTGTGACCTGGATTGGCCACTGTTGGAAACAGGAAACTGGGCTAGATGAACCATTGTTCTGACACAGTATGGTTGTTCTTGTGTTCTTAAGGGCCACCTAGGTATGAAATAGGACATGCAACATTTAGCGCATAAGAATAGCTTTACTAGGTCAGACCAATGGTCCATCAAGCCCATTAGCCCGTTCTCACGGTGGCCAGTCCAAAACCCAAGGTGTAGCAATATTCCATGCTACCAACACAGGGCAAGCAGTGGCTTCCCCATGTCTTTCTCAATAACAGACTATGGACTTTTCCTCCAGGAACTTGTCCAAACCTTTTTTAAAACCAGTTACGCTATCCACAGGCTAATGTCTGTTAAGCTTTAGTAAAAGGGCCTCAAAAAAGATCAGTCTGTCCTGACTCATATTTAGGAGCAGGGCATGGGCAGAGTTTGAGGAGCACAGGAGGCAGTACTTCTTCCCCCCTTCAGGTGGAAGGGGGGAATCAGACAGAATCAGCATGTGGTGTCTGTGAACCGGCATTTGTCACAGGCCCTATGGCAGCTATTTACTCAGCATGGGTTTTCTTAGTGTCAAGAATACTGTAAAGAGGACATAGTGGAACCATCACAGAACATCTGAGCAACTCTTGGCACACAGGCATTGTGTATCTCATGGCTTTGACCCAGGGCTGTCATAAGGAGTATGGAAGAAGGTCGACTGCATTGGGTACCAACCTAGGGGGAAGGGAAACAGCATCATGTATGCTGTTCAATATCTGGCGCTCCTTAACTCCCAACACCAACCCTTCTATACCTCCCTCCTCCCCATCAGTGGACCTACTAGAAAACTTTTTCAATGAAAAGGTCACTGCCTTGAGAAGCTCCTTCCCTCCCGTAGTCTCCTACAATCCTCTGGTGCCCGCCTCCCCCGATCCTACTACAAAGGTCCCCACCCCCGTCCCAGTCAACAGATCCTGGACTACCTTTGAGCAAGTATCCGATTCGCAGGTCCTCAAACTCTGCCTGAAACTGAAATCCTGTAACTGCACCTTGGATCCATTCCCATCCTATCTATTTGAGAAAATACCCACACAGGCCATCTCTTCTCTCACCATACTCATAAATTCTGCCCTATCATCGGGCCTCTTCTCCCCTGAAATGGGACGCATTGCACTGACCCCTCTACTGAAGAAAGCTGACCTAGACCCCTCCTCCCCATCCAATTATCGCCCAATAGCAAACATTCCGCTCCTAACCAAATTGCTAGAGTCCATCGTCTCCTCCCAACTCTCAGCCTACCTGGAAAGATTCTCTGTCCTCCTACCCTATCAATACGGCTTCAGACCCAACTTCAGTACCGAAACCCTCCTGGCCTCCCTAATCTCGAAGATCCAACAATTTTACTCTCACAAAAAATTTGCCGTTCTCCTTCAATTCGACCTCTCTGCTGCCTTTGACGTTGTCCACCATGACATTCTAATCTTCCTACTCTCCGAGATAGGCATTAGTTCTACAGTCCTTGACTGGTTCTCGAACTTCTTACGTTCTCGCTCTTACACCATCACCAAACATGGTTCCTCTTCCTCCCCATGGAAACCGACTTGTGGAGTCCCACAAGGCTCCCCCCTTTCTCCCATCCTCTTCAACATTTATATGTCCTCCCTGAATCTTCTCCACCTATCCCCCCTAGAAACACTCTACACTTACGCCGACGATATCCTGGTCCTCATCGAGATCGACGCGAACCTCACCAATCTCGCAGCTAACATTTCTTCTTGCATAACCAAACTTCAATCCTGGGCTCACACTGTACAAATGAAATTGAACGAGTCCAAAACTAAACTACTTTGGCTCGGCCCTAAACTTGATCAATTACCCACTTCCATCCCACTGCCCACAGGCTCCTCTCTACAGCTGGAATTCTCTAGAAAAGTTCTGGGCATCACCATAGATTCATCATTATCCTTCAACGACCACCTCAACTCCCTGATAAAAAAATGCTTTTGCAGCCTTCACATGCTGAGGAAAGTGAGATCTTGCTTCCACCAAAAACACTTTGCCGTCCTCGTACAATCCATTATCCTCTCCAGATTGGATTATTGCAATTCCATTTACCTAAACTTAACAAAGAAAAGCCTCCACAGACTCCAACTAATCCAGAACACCGCGGCCAAACTTATCTTCTCAAAAAGTAAATTTGACCATGTCACACCGCTCCTATCCAAACTCCACTGGCTTCCCGTTATTTCCAGGGTCTACTTTAAATGTGCCTGCCTAACCTTCAAGATCCTCCACGGTATCCTTCCTCCTTTTATCCCTCTATCCTGGAATTCCTCAAATCCAACCTCCACTAGATCCACTCAAAAATTAAAACTATCCTACCCCTCCTTAAAAGGCATCTCCCTTGTTGGTAAACTTGGCTCTTCCCTCCCTTTCAGAATCACTCAGCTCTGGAACAGTCTCCCTTCCCCTCTCCGCAATTTGAGCCCCCTTCTACCATTCCGTAAGCATCTGAAGACCTGGCTCTTCTCCAGAACGTAACCCCGTCCCGCTCCTGGCACTCTCACACCAACCTCTCTTCTCTCATACTTATATAATTCCACTGGAGTTCCGTTCCTTCCCTAACCATGTAAACCGTGTCGAGCTCCATCTGCGGAGATGATGCGGTATATAAACCCAAGATTTAGATTAGATTAGATTAGATCATCCAGTTAAGATAGTCTGTGGGCATAATAAGCCAGACGGAGGGATGATACCAAAATGAATGTTTACTTGGAGTACCTTTTTATTTATTTATTCAAAACACTTTTAACCCGCATATCCAACATCAATGCAGGTAACATTAATACATGCATAATTAGGAGAGAGTGTAATTAGGAGATGCAGTGGTTAAAGCTACAGCCTCAGCACTCTGAGGTTGTGGGTTTAAACCCATGCTGCCTCTTGTGACCCTGGGCAAGTCACTTAATCCCCCCTTTGCCCCAGGTACATTAGATAGATTGTGAGCCCACCAGGACAGACAGGGGAAAATGCTTAAGTACCTGAATAAATTCATGTAAACTGTTCTGAGCTCCCCTGGGAGAACGGTATAGAAAATTGAATAAATCAATAAATCAAATCAATAAATCATTAAGATAAAACTCAATAAATCACACTAAAATACAGCATGCAACTTACATCCTGAAACCTGGGCCTTAAAAATTACGGCCAAAGAATTGTACACACTGTCCAGTTTCGAAAAGGCCAATCAGAAAAAAAAATAAGCTTTCAAACTTTTCCGGAATGTCAAGAAGTCAAGCATTTACCGTACTGGCTTGCGCAAAAACCTCTATCACAGCTTGATAAAAGGGACCAAATGTTAATGTTATTTTTATTATTATTGTATTGTAAGCAGGTTTAATGCTTTAGTGCTAAACATTATATAATGTATTCAGTCAAATCTGTGGGGAAATGTTACCTTTTAGACCTGATGACCTTCACATGAGAAACTATGATGGCTGAGCTGACTAAAGAGGAAGGTATATATAAAAGGGAACAACCTTGATTAACTGGATGTAAATGTTTTAGCTACCATAGCTCATAGAATCAAGTTATGATCAAGCTAGAAATTCTAAAAAGCAGAAAGGAAACCAATACTCCAGGGAAAAAAAAAAAAAACCCAACTAAAATAAAGTGGAACATTAAGATGGCCACTTCATGAAGGAAGTTAAAATAAAAGAAGAGTGAAGGGTTTGGAAAACTGCAATTCTTCCACTGAGGTCAAGATGCTTTTATACTGTTTCATGGTTTCTGTATGAAAGTGAAGTTCACAGAATGCATTTTGTAAAACCTTCTGTTGTTTTCCCTTGCTGCTGACTTGGTGAGCCAAGCTTGCACGAGATATCACTGGTATAGATTTACATTTGCATCAGCATAGGAGATTTGTTTGAGATTTGTTTGGTCATTACAAGTGGTTGCTGAATGGTCTCAAATAGGTTCTGGCAGGTGGCAAGTTGGAGTTGGTAGAACATCCAGTCATATGTAGGTTGGGAAGATCTGTTCAATTAGAGCTGTCTGCTCAAATTCTTACCCCATGTGCAGCATTCTTAAAAGATGAAGAAATAAAGTTTATTCAACGGAGAACATAATAAATTATTAGTATTCATCTCTACCTACAGCAGTACACTTTCTCTGAATAGCTCATCTGAGAACTGTTTAAATAATCAGCACACCTGTCCATCTTACATCAACCACTAGGATGTACTTTCTGGTGTATACATTTCCTGAATGAATAATTTCTTATCTCTTCTGACACAGCCAGCAGCAGTACACATGATGATAGATGCACAGGGCACCTGGTTGCTGCACCGTTTGTTGTCTGCATGTACTTACAAGTTTGTAGAATGTAAAACTAGAACCAAGTACCTTTCAAGCCCCTACAATTGTGCATTTTCACCACTTACTCATGTTAGTCATTGCAGACCAAAGTTTAAATGAAAGTGCTTAAAACTTCCCTATCTGTCCAAAAAGGCTCACAATCTAGCTAAAGTACCATATTAAACATTTATTCAGCCAGATTAAATTAATTTTTAAACCAATAAATTCAAATCAGATCAAAAACAAAAGGAAAAATTAAAGAATAAAAAACTAAAGATGTAGGAGAAAACTTGAAAATAAAAAAAATAATAACAAAAGAAATGAAAGAAGAGGAAAGAAAAATAGAGAGTTAAATTAATCAGTCAATAAGGCAGTTCGGCCACCACAGCAGGATAACCTCTGCAAACAGAATGAAGCAAAAGTCAGCTCAATCGCCATTCCCAAAGCAGCCAAAGATAAAATTCACAGAAGCAGGAGGGTCAATGGCTGAAGGTAGAAGGCCGAGGAGAGAAGGCAAGTTTCTACAAATTTTTCTATTTCATCTTTGAGTCTCACAATGCCTCATTTACACTTCCTCCTATCACCGATATATCTTAAAAAAAAGTCTTGTCTCCCAGTTTTACTGTATCAGCTATTTTTGTTTCCATTTGTTTCTTTGCTTTCCTGACTACTCAACCAGCTACTCTTAACTTTTCCACATATTTTTTGCCTGTCTTCCTTCTGCGATCTTTTGTAGTTTATGAAAGTTAACTTCGTATTCCTTACCTTTTCAGCTACTACTTTTGAGAACCAAAGCAGCCTTCTTTTCCTCTTACTTTTACTTACTTGCCTCACAAAAAGGTCTGTCACCCTTACAATAATTACTTTCAGTTTTGCCAACTGCATTTCTACTCCTTCCAGATGTTCCCTTCCAGACAATTCCTTGACGTAATCCCTCATTTGAACAAAGTTCATTTTTTAAAAGTCTAGAACCTTTACTTTTGAATGAGCCCTCTCTATACCCGTCTCAATATTAAACCGTACCTTGCAGTGATCACTGGATGCCAGATGATCACCCACTGTAACACCAGAAATACTTTCCCCATTTGTAAGCACTAAGTCCAGTATGAGCCCATACCACGTGGCTTCCATTACTAACTGCTTGTAGAGAATCCAAAATCTCCTAGAAGACCCTGCAATACGGATACCTCAATCAACATCAGGCATGTTAAAATCACCTATTAGCAAAACTTCCCTTTTGGGGCCCTTTGTTTATACTTTATCATTATACTGTTAGCAAAATTGTATGTTAAACTAATGTATACTACTTTGGTGAATCTCTTCATAAAGGTGGTCTTAACTTTATACGCTCAGCTAAGCGGCCAGTGTGGTTAACTTCTAGGTGACTACACATCCCAAGATTTTCAGTACTGAAGCCATAACATGACCTAGCATTGAATATCTAGGCCTAATTCAGCTCCCCTCTCAGTGGCTTAAAACTGCTGACTACTGAAGGTTGAATATTACCTCCTAAGCCAATGTTGCTATATCCACATTACCCCTCTCCTCAACTCACTTCATTGGCTCCCTATCTGTTTCCACATGCAGTTCAAACTCCTCTTAATGACATTACATTACATTTTATTGATGTCTTCTATCCCGCCAATACCTTTCAGTTCTAGGCGGTTTACAAAAGAATTGGCCTGCAAGAGTATTCGCTCCACATGTCTCTTGTCTCTCATCTCTTCCCACACTTCCCCCCACCCACCCACTGAGCACACTGTTCATCAGGTAAGTCTCTCTTATCTGTACCCTTCTCTTCTAAGGCCAGCTCAAGACTCTGTCCCTTCTACTTTGCTGCACTGTATGCCTGGAACAAACTCCTGACTCAGTACCTCAGGCTTCATATCTGGCAGTATTAAAATCCAGACTCAAAGCCCACTTCTTTGAAGATGTTTTCAATTCCAAACTCCAACCCATCTTCTAAGCACCAATATCTGTCTTATCATTCTCTCTGTAATTCGCCTACCTGTGTACTAATGCACCTTCTTGTCCAGTTTGTCTGTCTTGACTAGATTGTAAGTTCTTTTGAGCAGGGACTGTCTCTTCTCTGTTTTGATGTACAGCGCTGTGTATGTCTAGAAGCACTATAGAAATAAGTAGTAGTAGATCACCAATCAGTATCAAAAGAAAGTATTGTAAGACATTTGAAGATAGCGATGTTTGTATTCCCCCTAAGACAATGTGAATATGCGTGGAACAATTTCCAAAACTCTGGATTTTGCACCAGGGTCTGAAAGGGAAGTATGAACATTCCTTTCCTTTGAAAATTGCCAACAGAACAATAACAATAACAATAACCTGCTTTTCCTGTCATTGCTAACCAGAATGCACAATTTTGAAAATCTGAATTATGTACGATGTTGCTTAACCCTGCCCTGAGAAAATAGTCACAGAAATGGGGATCAAAACATGCCCTGCATCCAACAGTGTGCATCCTTTTCCCACAAACAGGGAGGACAATTTTCAAAAAGCCCTATTACCCTGGTACATGGCCATTTGCATGGGAAAATGACTTTAAAAAATTGCCCTCATGAACAACAGTGTGAGCCTTACAGCATTTTCTATTATTAAGTCCATTTCCCTCTAAGGTGCTTTCCTATGATGAACCTTTGTCGATGTCTTTTTGTTGATGATTGCTTTGTAACATGTTTTGCATGTTGTTTGTCTTTTCATTTTATTATGTATGTATTTTTGTTATCTGCCTTGTACAAAGGTGAAATATAAATAAAATACTATAAACTTAGTGGCTATATGCTGTATAACATTTAGGACTACACATTTAGGCCAAGGGAAACCAGGCCTAAAGGCCTATGCCAAAGTGCATGATCAGGTATATTCTATTGCAAATGAAAGCAGTGTCTCACTTCCAGCTCACCACACAATTGTTTCCCACGTATTCACCTTTATAGGACCCCCAGGGACCCCTGAAGAAGACTTTTTGTCGAAACGCGGACCGTGTTGGGTCCTGTATCCCTAGCGGACTAGGTCCTTTAAGGCTTTTATGCAGTGGCGTACCAAGGGGGGGCGGGAGGGGCGGTCCGCCCAGGGTGCCAGCCCTGAGGGGGTGCTCCCGGCCTTGCCGTTCATTTCCCCCCAACCCCCGAAGGACTGCTCGCCCCACTGACCTTCCTGCACCACCTGTGAAGCAGCCCGCAGCAGGATCGCGACGTAGGCTGAGCTGCTTGGGCGCTGCTTCCAACGCCGCGGTCCCGCCCCTCCTCTGACGTCAGAGGAGGGGCGGGACTGCGGCGCAGGAAGCAGCGCCTAAGCAGCGCAGGGATCGCTGATGTTGCGATTCTGCTGCGGCTGCTTCATAGTTGGTGCAGGAAGGTCAGTAGGGCGAGCGGTCCTTCGGGGGTGGTGGGGGGGATTGAACGGCAAGGTCGGGAGCATAGGTAGTGCTGCTTCATAGGTGGTGCGGGGAGGCCAGGGGGGCGAGAGGTCCTTCGGGGTGGGGCGGGCGGGCAGGCAGGCAGGCTTTCAAGGGGGAGGGGGATGACAGGCAGGCAGGCAGGCCTTCAAGGGGGGACAGGCCTTCAAGGGGGGGGGACAGGCAGGCCTTCAAGGGGGGGACAGGCCTTCGGGGGGTGTGCAGACCTTCAAGGGGGAGGGACAGGCCTTCAAGGGGGGGCAGGCAGGCCTTCAAGGGGGGAACAGGTCTACAAGGGGGTGGGACAGGCCTACAAGGGGGTGGGACAGGCCTTCAAGGGGGGTGCAGGCCTTCGGGGGGGTGCAGGCCTTCGGGGGGTGCAGACCTTCAAGGAGGTGCAGGCCTTCTGGGGGGTGCAGACCTTCAAGGGGGTGCAGGCCTTCAAGTGGGTGCAGGCCTTCAAGGGGGGGGACAGGCCTTCAAGGGGGGGACAGGCAGGCAGGCCTACAAAGGGGGGGCAGGCCTACAAGGGGGGAGACAGGCCTACAAGGGGTGGGACAGGCCTTCAAGGGGGGGGACAGGCCTTCAGGGGGGTGCAGACCTTCAAGGGGGGGACAGGCCTTTAAGGGGGGGAAAGGCAGGCAGGCCTTCAAGGGGGGGACAGGCCTACAAGGGGGGGACAGGTCTACAAGGGGGGGACAGGCCTTCAAGGGGGGGGACAGGCCTACAAGGGGGTGGGACAGGCCTTCAAGGGGGGACAGGCCTTTGGGGGGGATCCTGGTTTAGAAGTACACGGAGGGAAGGGGGTGTTCAAAGAGACGTGCATATGCCAAACTTTGGGGGGGGGAGGAAGAAATAATGGGTCTGAAAATAGAGGAGAGGGAGAGAGATGATGGACCATGGGATTTAGGGAGGGAAGGAACAGAAAGGGAGAGAAATTGGACACAAGGGATGGTGTGGAGGAGGGATAGAGATACTGGATAGGAGGGTAATTGGGAAAAGAAAGGGAGAGATGGTGGACTCTGGGGTGGTGGGGAAGGAGGGAGAGATGCCGGATGAAAGGGTAGTTAAGAAAAGGTGGATCTTTGGAGGGAGATGAAAAAAGGGAAAGATACCAGACTTCCTGGGGAGGGAAGGGAAATGGAAAGGGAGGACAGAGTTGGCAGATGGATGGTTAGCATGCAGAAAGAAGAAAGAAGGAGACCCTGGCAAGCAAGTTATCAGAAGAAAACCAGAGCCTTGAACCAACAAGATTTGAAATATAACCAGACAACAAAAGGTAGAAAAATTAATTTTATTTTCTGTTTTGTGATTATAATATGTCTGATTTGAAATGTGTATCCTGCCAGAGCTGGTGTTGGACTGCAAACGTGAGCTAGGATTTAACAGAGAGAGGAAAAGTCCTTTTTGTTTCTTTATTTTATTTACACCACAGCGCCAGTGTGGTTAGGAGAAGCCAAAGGGGGTGAAAAAGCTATAAAACCCACCAGGAGTTTTGAAAAAAATCACCCAACTGGGCAGGAAAATCGAATTGAAAAACCAATTCAATAGGCTGAATCGAATCAAAATTTTTTTTCCTGAATCTGGCAGCATTAGTTTGCGCTACTGTCTTAGACTTTAGGACCTGGGATTGGGGAGAGATGGCATCCTCAGTACTTTATAATGCAAGTGAAACGAGGATTTGGTCAGACTTTTGAAGGGTCTGCAGAAAAAAAATATTGTATAGGCCGGGGACATGAGACAGCAGGAAATGGGAACTTTTCTTCCTTCTATTTTTGTGAATGGAAAGGCTGAGGATGTCAGAGAGTTCAGTTAAAATATGTGCTTTATAAGAAAACATAATAATGTGTTTTATAAAGTTTATAGCATAGCTGGCCTACCCAGTGAGGTGTTCCTAGTGGTGGTGGTGGCAGCGTGTCAATGTGTTGAGAGGAAGAGGTGGTCTGGGAAATTCTGCTGAGCAAACTCCCGGCCCATTTCCACCCCCCAGTTAGTCCATTCCACTCAACTGGTTCACACACTGAGTGGGTCTTTGGGTGTTGTTTTGGGATCTCTTCCAGTGGTTTATCAGTATCTCCTTCTGGTCCAAGGAAGGAAACTTTGTTATCCTTAGCATTGACCTACAGAATATGTTTGTAACAGTGCTGCTTGTGTGGCATTAGGCTATGTAGTGATCGAAAGAAAAAAACATACCTTTGCACATTTTTGCACTATATGGTGGGTGTATGAGGAGATTCACATTTCCTGCACAGCTAAGTCCATGTGAAGTTACCTTGTGCTGTATTTGACATCTAGCAAGGTCTCTGTTTGAAAGGAAAGATCTAAACTTAAAAATGAAGTGGCCAGAAGTTATGGTAAAAGCAGATAGTGTAGCTGGTTTTAAGAAAGATTTGGACAAATTCCTGGAGGAAAAGTCCATAATCTGTTATTAAGACATGGGGGAAGTGTCTGCTTGCCCTGGATCGGTAGCATGGAATGTTGCTACTCTTTGGGTTTTGACCAGGTATTAGTGTCCTGGATTGGCTACCATGGAGAATGGGCTACTGGGCATGATGGACCATTGGTCTGACCCAGTTAGGCTATTCTTATGTTATGTTCTCATCTGTAGGGGCCTTTGTATTCACTTCTTATTTTAATGTATTTTTTTTTTCTGGGAACTTATCAGTGTTTTTTATAATGGGAACAAAAATGGAAGAGAATTAATGTGTGTGGGATGAGGGGGTAACTAATTTCTTCAGCTAAATAATTCAATCCACTTCAAACAGACATAGGAGAACTCACGCACCATTCACACACCCTCCAACCAAAAACGTCAAAAGAAAAAAACTGTTCGACAACCTCCTAGCCATTCGAACTGCAACACTCGACCCCCAATTCTACAACCAATTGACATCGACCACAGACTGCAAAACCTTCAAAAAGAAATAAAAACCCTTCTATTCAAAAAACACATAAAACTGAACTAACACAATCAGAACTGTCCCAAGCATCACCTGCAACTACTTCATATATACTTCTGATGTCATGACAATTCAGACATAATTTATGTTATGTTATGTTTGGAATATAAGAAAATTTTCACTGCCTGTTTCTATTCTGACCATTTATTCCATTTCATGGTCATTACAAAAAATATTTTTTTACATGGGGGGAGGGGGTGTCAAAAAATGATGGGCCCCGGGTGCCACATACCCTAGGTACGCCACTGCTTTTATGTGGATGAAATTATTTTATGTGGATGATTTCAGTGTACCTTTGGAACTTTGACACTTTCAAATAAATTCCATTTAGGAACATCGTCACTCCACAGAGTTTTTTTGGTTTTCTCAGGTATATTCTATAACAGCGCATCTAACTCCTTCCCTGGCCAAGCCTCCTTTTGAGGTTCTCACACTAGAGTGATGAGCACTAATTTATGGAATGTGCCTACCAAGTTATCTGCGTAACTTCTAACTTGTGCTAATTAGTGTCAATTATTAGGTGTTAATTGCCAATTATTAGTGCCAATTAGCTTGTTAAACAATTAAATTGCACATGTGAATTGGCTGTGCACACCAATTTGCACAAGCAATTTAAGAAATCACATATAGAATTTAGGGGTGCAACGAGTGCAATTATACAAGTAGAGCTTCTACCCCAATAAGGAAATCATAGTATTATTTTTGCTTGCAAATCATTAATGTTTTCCTCATCCTTCAAGAAGAGACAAAAGCCTTAGAGGGGCATAATCGAAAGGAACGTCTAAGTCCGTTTTCGTCCAAGTCGTCCAAAGTAAAAAAAACAGCGTAGGACACATTTTCAAAAAATATGTCCAAAAAGTATTTGGTTTCAAAAATCATCTATCTATACGTCCAGCCGCCTGATCGTCCAGATCCCTAAATCGTCCATCTTTATACCACATTTTCCTACAACTTTTTGTCCAAGTCCAAAATGCCTAGAAACCGACCTTTTGGATATGGTAGGGGTCTGCAAAGTGATGAACAGGACACCCACACAGGGCACCTAAATAGTGGGCTACCTTACAGAGCACTACTGTGAACTTCACAAAAAGGGTGCCTTGTAATCATCTAACTACAGCTCCCTTATAGGTAATGGTGAGCCCCCCCAAACAACCTGCAGAATCTCCTAGACCCACCTTTCTACCACCCCAATTGACCTTATGGCTACAGGAGCCACTTATAGAGCAGTACAAAAGGGTTTTTTTTTTTTTAGGGGAGTGTACATGTTTCACCATCAATGCAGTCATTATAGTGGCTTATGGGCATGGGTCCTCCTCTCCATGGGTCCCTAACCCACCCCCAAGACTACTTAAGACGCCTCTGTGCAACTAGGCTTTCCTATACAAGGCTGTCAGGTGCTGACGTTCTGAAGACAGAATTAAAAAGTTGTGATTACGATTTGTATGGGGGGGGCGGCGGTTATCACTGAGGTAGTGTGTGTGGGGGTCTATACTATGTGTTTGCAGTGCTTATCTGGTCACTTTAGGTTGTTTTTTTGTGACTTAGACCATGTTTTAAATGGTCTAAGTCACAACATCCAAGTTTCATCTATGCTAGGGGTCTCAAAGTCCCTCCTTGAGGGCCGCAATCCAGTCAGGTTTTCAGGATTTCCCCAATGAATATGCATGAGATCTATGTGCATGCACTGCTTTCAATGCATATTCATTGAGGAAATCCTGAAAACCCAACTGGATTGCGACCCTCAAGGAGGGACTTTGAGATCCCTGATCTATGCTGTGTTGTAAAACGTTTGGTTATACATGCAGTATGACTAAGTCTAAGCCGGCCCATGTCCCGCCCAATTCCAGCCCACGACACTCCTCTTGAAACGCCCCGTTTAGCTCTAATCGTTCAGCGACACTGTGAAGGCCTAGCTCATTTTTAAATACGTCCAAAACCCGGTTTTATTATCGGCACTTGGACATATTTTGACAATGTTCGTCCGACTTAGGCCGTTTTTTTGGATATTTTTCACTTTCGATTATGAGCCCCTTAGTCTTCATTCTTTAAGGGGTTTGAGCAATTGGGACACCACGTCACATGCCAGCATCACAAAATAACTACTGCTAAACCACACACAAGGCTTTATAAGGACAAGCTGCTGAGTAATATAGTTTGGAAATGACTGTCAGATTTTAAAGCCAATTATTGCTTTTCTTGCAAGAATGGATTCTAACTGGGAGAAAATTAATTTTTCCATCTAGTCTTGTAGCCATGCAATCAAGCTCTGAAATATGTGATGTGGAACTGAATATACTACAGGCTAATTAGGATCTGAATCAAGTACTGGGAGGGAATGCTGTGTAAAGAAAATAGGTCATGTAAAATCTTTACAGTATCAAACAGTTATTACAGAACATATGAGAGTTAATAAGACACTTGAGGGATTAAAATGATCTTTTAAAAAACATATAACTTTAAAAGCATAGTAAGTATGTAAACAACTTGATTTTTATGTAAACTAGGTATAAATTGAGGCTGAGAAATCGAAACAGAGCTTCTGGCACTGACACTCTATGAGGGGCATTTTTGAAAAAAAGGTTTAAGGCCTAGATTCACTAAACTCATCGATCTGGGCAATCCATGGGCAAGTCTTGCCAGGTGACTGATTCATTACTGAATCCTCATGCAAATTATCTAACCGGACACACATCCCATGGAACGCTGCAGAGCGATCGCGACACATGCACAGACCATCCTGGTTGGCTCTAGATGCGATCTGTGCATGCTCTTGGTCTTTGAGGTCAAAACAAAGGGAGAGTAATTTGGCGGCAGAGAGCAGGATTTCAGGGCGGCAGAGAGCAGGAGAGTTGGCAAGGACAGTTGTGACTGGTCCTCAGCAGTTGCTTCATTTTGGACCGGCAAGCCCAATCGGTGTTCCTTCTTCTGTTTAGTGAATCGCTGCCTTCCTACTTATGCATGCAATTTTCCCTCATTTGCATAGGCGGATCGGATCAGGTGGGAGATTGATCGGCCACAAGGTTAGTGAATCGGGTCGGGAAACGATCACAAACTGGTTGGGACACGATCGGTGCGTTTAGTGAATCTGGCCCTAAGTCCAAAGTTGGTGGCCATTTTCAAATGGCAAACTGCTGGATATCCGAATATACATATTTTTTGGGGGAAATTTGTTTACTTAGATGTCTTGGCCACTGGGATGGTTAACATTATACCACATTTTGGATCAGAAAAGTATCCAGGTTGAAAATGTCCTAATCCTGACCATTTGGATGTGGGTGGGATCAGCATAGTAATGGACTGGCCACATAGGCATCCCGACAGAGCAATGAGACACCTTAGAGGGCACTGCTGTGAACTTCACATAAAGGGTGCCAGATGTATATATCACCATAACCCCCTTATAATTTATGGTGAGCCCTCCAATCCCTATACCCTACTATACCCTCCTGTGTTCCACCTCAACAACACTTATGGCTGCAGGGTTTGAGTTGGCTCACAAGTTTTTCCATAAATGTAGTGGTTAGAGTGGCATATGGGTCTGGGTCCTCCTCTCTATGGTTCACTAGCCCACCCTCTAGGCTGCTTAAGACACACAGCTTCCCCATATAAGATGCTGCTGTTTAGAGACAAGTATGGATGGATCAAACACTGGTTGGCGGGCAGGAAACAGAGGGTTGGAGTAAAGGGCCAATACTCAGACTGGCAATGGGTCACGAGCGGAGTTCCACAGGGGTCGGTGCTGGGACCTCTACTGTTCAATATATTTATCAACGATCTGGAGACAGGGACAAAATGTGAGGTTATCAAATTTGCTGATGACCCCAAACTCTGCAGCAGGGTTAGAAACACGGAAGACTGTGAAGAGCTGCAAAGGGACCTAACGAGACTGGAAGACTGGGCAAAAAAGTGGCAAATGAGTTTTAACGTAGAGAAATGTAAGGTCATGCATGTAGGAAAAAAGAACCCAATGTTCAGCTACAAAATGGGGGGAACACTGCTAGGGGTAAGTAACCTTGAAAGGGACCTGGGGGTGATGGTTGACACATCACTGAAACCATCGGCGCAGTGTGCAGCAGCCTCAAAGAAAGCAAACAGAATGCTGGGCATCATCAAAAAAGGTATTACAACCAGGACGAAGGATGTCATCATGCCGCTGTATCGCGCAATGGTGCGCCCGCACCTGGAGTACTGTGTCCAATACTGGTCACCGTACCTCAAGAAGGACATGGCGGTACTAGAGGGAGTGCAGAGGAGGGCGACTAAACTAATAAAAGGTATGGAAAATTTTTCATACGCTGACAGGTTAAAAATGCTGGGGCTGTTCTCCATGGAGAAGAGGAGACTTAGAGGGGACATGATAGAAACCTTCAAGATCCTAAAGGGCATAGAGAAAGTAAATAAAGACAGATTCTTCAAACTGAGGGGAGCCACAAACACTAGGGGTCACTCGGAGAAATTGAAGGGGGACAGGTTTAGAACAAATGCTAGGAAGTTCTTCTTTACCCAGAGGGTGGTGGACACATGGAACGCGCTTCTGGAGGAAGTGATAGGCCAGAACTCTGTATAGGGTTTCAAGGAGGATTTGGATAGGTTCCTGGAGGATAAGGGGATAGAGGGGTACAGATAAAACTTGAGGTAGGTTATAGAAGAGGTCTGAAACCACTTCACAGGTCACAGACCTGATGGGCCGCCGCGGGAGCGGACCGCTGGGCGAGATGGACCTCTGGTCTGACCCAGTGGAGGCAACTTCTTATGTTCTTATGTACCTTTTTGTTCTTCTGTGGTGGAAGGGGGTAGTGGGCACTGGTGGAGTGTGGGGGTGTCATACCTTGATTCGTGCAGTGAACATCTGGTCAGATTGGGCACTTTTGTGGCACTTAGACCCTTCTAAAACAGGTCTAATTCCAAACATATAAGTTCTGTCTAGGATGTCTTCCAAAATGTGCGATTATCGCTGCAAAATGTCAATGTCTAACCCACCCTTGAGACCGCCCAAAGCCCGCCTATAACACGCCGTCATCATGCCCATCTCATGCTCTGGACGCACAGAGACTGGAACACCTTGCTAGACATACAGAAAGACGGTTTCAATTATCGGCACTTGGATGTCCTGGTGATTAGAACGCCCAAGTGCCGATTTAGGATGCTTTTTGGACATCTATGCTTTTTGATTATGAGCCTGTATGTGTTAAAATGTCTTTAGATTGCACTCTATAATGGGCTTCAATAGAGAATGCATTGAGGGGTCTGTTTACCTTGTGCAACATCTGGCCCACCACACATTAAGAAATAATGTGCTACATGCCATGCAGTTGTTTGCAAAGCTACTTAATATTATGCAAATTGAATAACAAAGTTTGGTGTGGTGTTCACAAGCTGTGTTAATCGTGGAAAGTTAGCAAGTCTAGAGATGTTCATCATTTTCCTGCAGGAGCAAATTAAAGGAGCCAGTTTGGTGCAATCAAAAAGCCCTGTTCTCGCCAAGTATAATGATATTGAGCCCTATCCCTTGATATCCACCCTGTGCCCTTCCCCCTCCCACCCACCCCTACCCCCGGTGCCCCATGCTTACTACTGCATCTCTGGCAATGTAGCTGTGGCAGAAATAAATCCTGGGCATTTCTACCTCTGGAAGCTTCATAAAAAAATTTGCACTGCTTGAGCCTCTAATGTTTGTCTTGAGGTACATTTTCTTTTTATTTACAAAAATCATGTTTTGGGTTTGTTTTATTCCTGTTGAGATGTGCAGGAAGAGGAGTAGTTTGTGCAGTAGCCCAGTGTTCTTCAACCTTTTTACACCTATGGACCGGCAGAAATAAAATAATTATTTTGTGGACCAGCAAACTACTAAGACTGAAATTTTAAAAAAACATCTCTGCCCCGTCCCCGCGAGCTCGGTCCCGCAAACCATCTGATCTCATCCGTACAAGCCTCAAATAGTTATGATTTTATATTGAACGTATTTTATTAAAGTATAAAAAGAAACAATATTCTGTATAATTGTCTTTTTTAAATACAAATAATACAGAGCAAGGATCAACAAAACCCCTGTCTCTCCTCCTCTTTACATATATCCCCTCTACTATCAAGAAAACTGAATAAGCCAAATTATTACAGAATGGTACACAGAAATATCATACAGTCACACATGAGAGGAATAGTGTTAGGGGAGTGCAACTAGGGCAACTGCCCCCTGGTCAGAGAGAGCCCCCAGTTATGTCAAACACCAGCTCTAGCAGGATACATATTTCAAATCTGATATATTCTAATCACAAGATAGAAATAAAATTATTTTTTCTACCTTTTGTCGACTCTGGTTTCTGCTTTCATTGTCTTTTCACTCTCTTCATCCTTTGTCTGCCTCTGTATCTTCAATCCAGCATCTCCCCTTTCCATATGGTATCTACCTTCTTTCTAAGTCCCTCTCCCCTTTCCCCTTTCCATCCAGCCTGTGCCCCCTCTCTCCTTTTTACATGATTCATTTTGCTCTCATTTTTATCTCTCCTACACCACATCTAGCATTTTTGTCCCAGAGAGTGGTGGAGAGCTGGAACGCTCTTCCGGAGGCTGTTGTAGGGGAAAACACCCTCCAGACTAAGCTGGACAAGTTCCTGCTAAACTGGGACGTACGCAGGTGAGGCTGGACTCATTTAGAGAAATGAGCATCGACATGGCAAATGAGGTTCAACATGGATAAGTGCAAAGTGATGCATGTCAGCAACAAAAATCTTATGCATGAATATAGGATATCCGGGGTGGTACTTGGAGATACCTCACAGGAAAGAAACTTAGGGGTTTTGATCGACAAGTCGATGAAAAGCGGTCTGCACAATGCGCAGCAGTGGCAAAAAGGGTGAACAGAATGCTAAGAATGATAAAGAAGGGGATCACGAACAGATCAGAGAAGGTTATCATGCCGCTGTACCGGGCCATGGTGTGCCCTCACCTGGAGTACTACGTCCAGAACTGGTCACTGTACATGAAAAAGGACACGGTACTACTCAAAAGGGTTCAGAAAAGAGTGACTAAAATGGTTAAGGGACTGGAGGAGTTGCCGTACAGTGAGAGATTGGAGAAACTGGGCCTCTTCTCCCTTGAAAAGAGAAGACTGAGAGGAGACATGATCAAAACATTCAAAATACTGAAGGGAATAGACTTAGTAGATAAAGACAGACTGTTCACACTCTCCAAGGTAGGGAGAACGAGAGGGCACTCTCTAAAGTTGAAAGGGGATAGATTCCGTACAAACGTAAGGAAGTTCTTTATCCAGAGAGTGGTGGAGAGCTGGAATGCTTTTCCGGAGTCTGTTGTAGGGGAAAACACCCTCCAGGGTTTCAAGACTAAGCTGAACAAGTTCCTGCTAAACTGGGACGTATGCAGGTGAGGCTGGACTAATTTAGAGCACTGGTCTTTGACCTGGGGGCCACCACGTGAGCGGACTGCTGCTCAGGATGGACTACCGGTCTGACCCAGCAGTGACAACTCTTATGTTCCTATGTACTCCTTATTGCTCATCTGACCCCCCTTCCCAACATCAATCTCTCTCTACTTTCCAATTCCTCTGTTTCTCTCCTTTCCCTCATCTGATCTCTCCATTCCATCCTAACTACTTCCCCTCTAATCTCCCTGCCAGCTGTTTCCTTCCTATTTCCCTTCCTCCCCTGTCCAGCAGTACCCCTTCCCCTCCGTCCTCCCCTGTCCACGAGTACCCCTTCTCCCTTCCCTCCCCTCCATCTCTCTCCAGCAAATGTTTCCTGTCTTTAGCCTAGCGGCAGCTCTGTGTACATTTAACTTCGACATACAGCTGCTCTTAAGCAGTAGTTTAGCCGTGGTTTCATGAGGCAGCCTCGGGGCCTTTGGTAGGCCGGCCCACATCGCATCATCGAAACCGCGGCTAAACTACTGCTTAGGGGCAGCTGTGTGCTGAAGTTAAAAGTACACAGAGCTGCTGCTGCTGGTCTGGAGGTACAGAGATATAAGCGGCAGGAGGCAGGAGACCCAGCGAAGGCAGGAGGCAGCAGTCCCGGCATACGCGACAGCAATAGGAATTTGCAAGTCAGCTGACGCCGGCACCGCAGCCTCTCTTCCTGCCTAGTGTGCAGTTTGTGAAGACCCGAATCCTTCACGGACTGGCAAGAAATTTTTGCAGACCAGCACCGTTCCACAGACCAGAGGTTGAAGAACACTGCAGTAGCCTGTAATCCTGGGGAACTGGGTTTGATTCCCACTGCAGCTCCTTTTGACTCTGGGCAAGTCACCTAAACCTCCATTGTCCCAGATACAAAATAAGTACAGGTACAAGATCCTTTATCCAAAATTTCAAAAACCAAAAAGTTCAGAAAAACAAAATTTAGTGTGAACCGGAAGTAGTCAATTTCCCCAACATGACACATGTTGAAACCAATGCAGGTGCATGTGTTTGGTCCTCCCTCCTTCTCAGTAGCATCCCTTCTCTGTTACTGCCACCACTGTCAGCCCCCCCACCCCCTCATCAAACCAGCTGTTCCCTTGCTGTCAGGTCCCCCCCCCCCAATCCAGCAATTTCCCTGTTATAAGCCTGTCCCTCCCTCCCTCTTCTCTCACCCAGAAAAGTGATGACCCACCCCCCTTCCAGATCAAGCAGCAGAAGCCTCAGGCCTACTGTACTTCCATGGTGGTCTAGTGGAACCTTGGGCCAGAAGTGATTCTCACTCCTGCCTGTGCTTTCTTGGTGTTGAAAATGGCTGCCAAGACTTCCAGCAGCTGTCTTGCAAGGCACCGCCACAGCCTTGCAGACTACCACTGGAAGTCTCTACAAAAGCAGATATGGACATTGGTGACCAATAGCACAAGTGGAGGAGACCCTTAGATAGCAATTTCCCAGCATACAATGCATCAGGCCTATCACGCTGTTTCCTATAGAGCAGTGATTCCAAACCTGTCTTGATGGGCCACCAGCCACTTGGGTTTTCAAGATAAACAGAATGAATGTGAGTAAGAGAGAATAATGTGCAGAGATGTCAAGACTCATTCTTTAGGGAGTATGTCACACTCCTTTAAAAGCTTTCTCACTTTTATACTCTTTGGGCTAGATTCACAATGCAAATCGATTGTGTACCGATCGATTTGCGACCCCTTAGCGACCCCGGCCCGATTCACTTACCTGTCTTCTGACCATCCTCCGATCCGCACATGCAAATGAGGGCAACGGCATGCAAAGTAGGCAGGGACATGATTCACTAAACAAAACCCTGCAATACAAACTGGGCTGGCCGATCAAAAAAAAGCGACTGCTGAGGACCAGTCGCTGAAGCCCTTTGCGATTGCCCTACCTTCTGCAGCCCTGCTCTCTGCCCTGTCAGCCCCGATCTTCCTGCCCCGAACTCCTGCAGCCCGATCTCTCCTGCCACCACATTTCTCCCACCCTTCCCTGTGTGTGCACAAAACCCTTCCCTTAAGAAGAGGGAACAGTAGTGTCCCGGCAAGTCCTACACCCATCTCTCAGTCTCTCTCAAGCCCCTTGTCCCACTTCAGCACCGCCAAGATCTTAGGGCTAGATTCCATGTAGTGCAAGCCCATGGTTTTAACCCACGGGCTTAAGCGGGTTAAAACTTTGGGCTCCAAATGTCCAGCGATCTGTGCAGGCAGATGGGGGTGTTCCTCCGATCACCTCCATCTGCATATTTTTCCTTTAAGAATTCATCAGACCTGCCCGTATCGGGCCCGATCGGACAGGTTAGTGAATCCTGTCCTTTGAGCCTTATTTCTTAAGCCTTAGAGAAGTTAATTAAGGGAGGGAGATCATCTAAGGGCGATAAGTGCATTAGCGTGTGCAACCATGTTAGCATGTACTAACTACTAAAAACACCCATAGAATATAGCAGTTAGCATGTACTAATGCACTTATCGCCTTTTGATAAATCCCCTCCCCACCCCCAAGTGGTTCTGCCAGTAAGAAGAAATCTGAGCATACCTTCCTGCCTACTGCTTTCCCTTGCCCTGTCCCTTTTCTTTTTACTGCAAGTCCATGTGCTTTGAAACCGATGTACTTACTTTTAATTACTGGGTAGAAGACAATTTTCAGCTCAGAAAAGTTACCCAAATTGCTCCCCACTTTGGCTGTATTCTTTCAGAGGCTTCAAAAAAGGAAGCCCATATCATTTATTGCTGCCTTGATTCATTTGCAAAGCAATGCTACCTTAAATCATTCTAAATGTATACCCTGGATACAGTAGCGTAGCGAGGGTAGGGGGTCACCTGGGTGGGGTTGTGCCCCCACCCTCTTCTCTGCCTTCCCCCTCTCTCCGCAGTGCATACACATTCCCTTCCTCTGTACCTCTTTAACTTCATCAGCAGCATTTCCAACCTGTTGCCTGCACCAGCCTCAGATCTCCCTCTGATGTCACTTCCTGCTCCTGCAAGCTGAGGCTGGTTCGAGCAGCAGGTTGGATATGCTACTGACACTGGTGAAGAGTTAGAGTTATGGTGGGGAAGGGAAAGTTCACACATGGCAGGGAGGGGAGGGGAAAGTGTGTGGGGGGGGGGGGCAGAGAGGAGTAGAGGTGCTGGCGCCTCCCAAGATGGTGTCCGGGGCGGTCCACCCCCACCTCACCCTTACTATGCCACTGCCTTGATGTATTTACTCCTAGCTATGGTAAATCTCACTCTTTGAGATAGTTCACCCTTGGCATTTCTGCATGTGTATTCATTACAGATACTCTAAAACTGGACAGATTTGGAATCCATTGTTAGAGAGGCTTGTAATGTCCTAACAAAGCTCTAGTCTAGGCTAAAGATCGTATTTCTAATTTCTAAATATTTTATTATCCATTTATGGTATGCATGTGGTTGGGTGAAGGAGGTGAGGGCAGCAAACCTCCATGATTTTCTTCACTGTCTTTTACCCTTGTGGAAAATCATGGCTTAGCCTGGAATAACAATGAATAATGTTAGTGTAAGTTATATTTTCTAAAACCAGAAGTGATATAAACAGAGTTGTTGCTGTGGCAATTGCTACTACAGCAGTAGCAAGAGAGGAATCAGGCCAACTGCAGGACTTACATCATATAACCAAGGGGACATACAGGTTCTGGCCTATGGAAAATACGGTGTACAGCTTCATAGCAGTTTATGCACTGGAGCTTCAAGGGGACTATTTTTCTTTTTCCTTGCTATTGAACTTACCTAACATCTTAGAAATTAGTAAAATGCTTTGATTCTTGTATTTTATTGGTCTTATTTCTCTGTTTCCAGAGGACATTAACAAATGGTTTAGCAAGACAAACAAAAAAATGTATGAAAAGGTAATTGTTAGCTAAAAAGGGCCTCTTGGCCTAGGCAGTCTGCCCAGTTGCCCCTACTGTGTCATTGTGGATTCTTTTATTGGTTACCTTCCTCATTTTCCCTTGTCACCACCCTCTATATCTGCCTCAGGCATGCTTGAAGTCTTTCAGAGTTCTGATTACTGCTGGTGGGATTTTCTATGCATCCACTATCTTCTTAATACACTAGTTTCATTTACAGAATCATTGAATTTGTACAGTGGTTTGTGTAGAAAGAATATCTAGGCCCTGACATAAAATGTATTAAATAAGAATCTGAAGATATCCCTATATGCATGCTGGACTAATGCATATAGGGCTAGCCTAGTGGCTCACTGTCTGCAAAGTGGACGGACCAGGATTAGATTCCTGGCTCAAACTCTCCAGGCTCTGACTCTCTACTCCTTGTGTCAGCTGGTGTTGGAGATGCTAGGATGAAGCATTCATAGCACCTGGGAGTCTGTTATTGTTCAATAGCAGCAATAGATTTAGAGCCCATGAAAAAAAGTTCCAGAAGATGCCCTGGAGTATGAATCTGCACAAGGAGTGAGGTTCCAGTAGTTTGGGAAAGCCTAAGAGTAGGTTACCATATGGCTCCTTTTTCTGGACTGACAAAAAAATCGGCAAAAATATGAGGAGAGGAGGACACCTCTACTCATATAATGAAGGAAGAGGGAAAACAAACAGAGTAACAAACAACAACTAAATCAAAAAATGAAACCTATATGAGAAACTTTGGGGCTTCAGTATCGGGGAACTGCAAGAAAGTAAAACACCTTTTTTGAAATAGATCCTGTGTGGGGTACAATACGTTTTTTGAAAGTCCGGCTCCTGAAGAAGACAGCGAAACAGAGCTCTGTCGGGCTAAATACAAACTTATTCCAGTCAATGACGGATACACCATGGACTTATTTTAGTCAGCAACGGATAGTTCCAGCTCTCGGAATTCAGATAAGTTGGTTCTCTCCTTTGAATATTTACCACATTATTATTATGCACAGTGGATATTTGACTAATTATTTTTGAACTTGGAGGATCATGGGGAAAGAGGGAACAAACAGGTCATAAACCGCTAACTTTTATACGTTATATATTGTTGATTTAGTTTTTTTTTTTAACATGTTTGAGCACTCAGGAGGCACTTAGGAGGCAAGATGATGGGCAATTTCACTTGGGCTTCAATAGCCTTTATATATTGGTTAGCCCGGGGGTCACTGCTACAAAGCGTTTTACTTTCTTGCACTTCCCTGATACTGAAGCCCCCAAAGTTTCTCATATAGGTTTCATTTTTTTATTTATTCTCGAATCATTGGCAGTCGGGAGTAGGAAAACTAATAATTTTATTTCATTTATAGATGTCTTGATGCTTTAATAAAGTCCATTTAGGAACATCGTAGGTTTTCTCAAAATAAGGGAGGCACATCTTCACTACTTTATCATAGAACTCTAGGGAGAATTGGTTAGGACCATAAAGGTTCAGAAGAAAGTGAGTGGTGCCATGAATTTGAAGTTTAATGAAGAGGATCCTGCCCTCCTCATCTTTATCAATTAATTCCACCCTCCCTTGAAGAGATTAATTAAGCAGAATAGCCACCCCAGCTCTGCGATGGGAAGGGGAAAAACAAAAAATCTTCCCTACCCAACCCTGTTTCAGTTTCTGATGCTCGGCCTCAGTGAGTCTGATCTCCTGGAGGTATGCAATAACAGCCTGGTTTCTGTGCAGTATGGCCAAGATTTTGCTGTGTTTGATGGGTGAGGTTATCCCAGCCACATTCTAGGAGATCAATCTCAGGGTGCTACCTGTATGCAGTAAGGGAATGAGGGATCCATATCAAATGACAACAAAACAAACCTCCACCCCGATCCAGAACACAGATACTTTCAGAACAAAAAAATATGTCTGCGGTCCCCATATTACAACAAACAGCAGAGCGTGCAGCCAGCCACCCATACCACACACAAAACCCATCAAGTTCACTCCCCTCAAATTGATGGGAGAACACTGGAGATCCTGCACAGAAGGTAAAGCCCCTTTGTGGATGAATCCAGTACGCCGTGCACAAAATCCTGCATGGATTCCACTGAGTCAAAGGCTTTCCATGTCCCATTATGATGAAGCATTATGTGGAAGCATTATGCTAGTTTTAGCTATTATATTTGGAATAATAAGATAGGATGCATATATTATAACATGTTTGGGTATGTTCTGAATATGTATGTTTTCTACTATTACCCGCTTAGGTGTTAAGCGGGGAAGAAATTTTTAAAATAAATAAATAAACTTTAAGCAGTGCATGATATAGAAGCATAAATCGGATATTAGATGCAGACAAGGCTAAAGATCCTTAACCTCTTAGCCTTTCCTCAAAGGGGCGTCATTCCATCCCTTTATTAGTTTGGTCATTATTCTATGTATCTATTCTGGTTTTGCTATGTCTCTCTTGAGATAGAGCAACCAGAACTTCACACAGTAGTCTTAAGTACAATCATATCATGGACAGAGGCATTATAATATTCTCCATTTTAAACCCCACCCCTTTCTAAATTATCCCTGTCATTTATTTTGCTTTTGTGGTAGCCGCAGCAAACTGGCATGAAAGTTTTGATGTATTATTCAGTGTTTTGTTTTTTTTTCCTTGGACAGTGACTTCTGACTCAGAGTCTAGCATTTTGTACCCGTCATTAGGATTAACGTTTTCCCTAAATTCATCACTTTGCACTTGTTCACTTTACATTTCATCTGACATTTAGACTCCTAATCTTGCAAGCCTCCTAGCGAATCCTCAAAATCCATTCATGATTTAACTCCTTTGAATATTTTTATAAAAGAAAAATATGTAAACCCACCCAAACCAGAAACTACGCATCTGCAAATTTGATCACTTTACTTGGCACTCCACGATCATATATGATAAAAAATCACCCATCCTTGTAACACTCTACTTTTCTCCACTGAGAAAGCAGACCATTTAAGTTCTCAGACTACAATATGAGATTGGATTCTATTCCATGACATTTTAATTTCCTCTGGAGGCTTTTTAAAATGAGGGATAAAAATCCTAGGGTGGTTGTAAATGATAGCTCACATTTCTTGATCCCAGCTCCACTTCTAATCAAGCTGGAAGCCCAAAGGAATAGGAAAGCATTGCTGAGTCCAAACTGATCTATGCATATCTCCACTCATCTGAAAAAGACGTACACGATGTGACGTGCATGCATAGTCCCTGAATAATTTACATATTTTGTAGGTTAGTTTTATTGCACTAAACACACCCCAGAGAATCTGTCCACAGAAGGGGCTGATCCTGGTTTCTTTTCCATGAATACAAATATTTCATGGAACACACCGGTAGACTCATGTTCTGTTCCCCAAGATGGTATGTAGAGATGAGATAAAAGATATAGTAATTAACAAAAGACAGATTTACCCCATTCATTAAGCAGGTTATGACAAAATGCATCTGTGTAATTATGCTTTGGGATAATAAATCTGACTTTATTGTGTGTTTCTTCTGTCAATCCCACTGGAATTTTCCTTCCAAATTCCATGCTTGCCTGACTCTTAACACAACGTTTTCAGCAAACGATGCAGAAATAAAGGCCAGCAATGAATTGTGTGTTTCTTAGACGGATTTAATACTCTTGTGTCTAGCTTTTTTTTTTTTTTTTAACTTTTCCACTGGTTAGTATTTTATTTCAAATATCTTTTATTGATCAAACAAAACAGTACAAGTAGAATAAACAGAAAGGTAAGGCAATTCATTTGAACGAGATATATTGCAACCCAAACCACCACCCACCCCTAAAAAAAGAAAGAAAGGGGAGGCGAGAGAGAGAGGGGCAACTAAAGAACAAATAACAATGCTCAATTAGAGATTCAATTAGTGCAAACTATATAGTTGAAAAAGTCTATAAAGATGGGAAAGTAGAAATCAACACATAATACAAGGGCTGGTCACTGCTAAGACCCCCTGGTAATTTTCCCAGTGTGGTATTAAATGCAATTGACCCTCAGAAATGCCACCAGCCACTCAAATATGTTTCATAGTGGTTGGATTTATACATTAAATCCTCACCGGACCATTCAAGACATTGCTACGAGCTTACATAGTTAAGGAAGACAAAAGGGTTCCCAAACAGTTTGAAGCTGAAGGCCCTTTACAGAATCCATATCCGTGCCCTCCATATGTTCCATTTTCAGCTGGTGAAGTATCTGCATATGCCATTCAGAAACAGAGGGAGGGGCAGATTCCAGCCAATGTAGTAGAATCAGTTTCTTGGCAAAGAAAAGCGCACGGCACAAAAAAAACTCCTTTGTGTCTAGCTTTTAAACAGCATGCTTTCTTCATTCCTGTCTGGCGTAGTATAGGAGTCATACTACGTTAGCAAACTATAAAAGTAGCTAGGAAATACTAGATGCATTTCTGCATACGAAGACACTCAGTTATCCTGTGAGTTATGCAGTTACTACCTGACCATGTACAAAGAGCATGGAAGTCAGTCCTGATCTTTCAGAACTTGTACTGTTCTTTCTGTTGAGATGATCCCTGAATACTTTGGAAATGAGGAAGTCCCTTTTCAAAACAAGTTATTTATTTCTTTGGTTTGCTTTCTATCCCGTCCTCCCTAATGAGCTTAGAACGGGGTACAAGGTTAACATACAGTACATGCACCCTCCTTTACTAACATGTAGTGTGAGTTTTAGTGCCGACAGTGGCGGTAACTGTTCCGACGCTCCTAGGAATTCTGTGACAAACCGATTGTGAGTTCACATGTGTACATTAGTCTTGAGTTGTCTTGGTTTGCCATATAAGCGGATCAAAGTTAGCATACAATCTGATGATTTTAAGTTAACCTACAGTTCTCTTCAGTTAACTTACTTAGATGGTATTTGTGGGAAAAGGTAGGTTTTGATTGCTCTCCTAAAGTTCAGGAGCCCAGTAAGGGATCTGATGTAGGGGGGCAGTTGGTTCCAATAGCTAGGTATGAAGTGGAAGTAGGAATGGCATCTGGCAGTCTTGGCTTGGAGGGCCTCTTCCTAGTTGTTGAGCATTCTCACAATATCTAATTAGCTTACCTGCAGAACCTACTAATTGTTAACATTGCAAGATTTTCTTCTATGATAGACTAAACTAATTTTTATTTCTCCTTATTTTATCTATATTCTAGTCTCTTGACTTCTTGTAAACCGAGTCGAGCTCCGACGAGAGATGACCCGATATATAAACTGAAGACTAGATTATATTAGAAACTACTGAGCCAATATTCAGTTTGAGATAATCCAATAATCCCAGTGACACATAAGTGGATAGTGGTACTGAAAATCCAGGGAAATGGCCACAGCACTATCCAATTAATGCTGGGGTGGTCCAGGAGCAGAATCAGGGCAGACCTGGAAGTTATCCGGGCACTGCTGATATTTAGTATCTATGACCAGACAAGTAGGATCTTAGCGATAACTGTCCTAACTTGCATGGGTTCCTGCTACTGGTGTTAAATGTCAGCTGACACCTGGATAACTTCTGGCAGCCAGGCAAGGCCCAGATTAGGCCTGGCATTGAATATCCTGGTCAAAGTCTTTTCACGTCAGTCTGTGTCATAAAAATCACAGCTTGTTGAATATTGGGTAGTTCTATCTTTATGCAGTTCTTCATAGCTGGTTAACTGCTGAATATCACACTTAACTGGCTTTTTTTTTTTTTTCCGCTGGCTCTGTATTAGTATGGGAATTGAAGTTTAGGTTGTATGTTTGAGCACTAGTCGCTTTTTTTTTTTTTTTTTTTTTTGCTTTTTCATTGTTTGTGATTATTCATTTGTGTTTATATTGTTGATTTTATGATTATTTATGCATTTGTTGTGATCCGCTTTGTGTAAAGCATATAAAGTAATATAGTAAATGATGGCAGATAAAGACCTGAATGGTCCATCCAGTCTGCCCAACTATACACGCTTTATAAATTAATCATTTAATTTAAATGATCCTTTTTTCATAGATATTTCTGGGCCAGAAACCCAGAGCTCTGCCTGGTAGTGTGCTTAGGTTCTATCCAAACTAGAAACTAGAAATTAAATGCCTGGAGCCCAGAAATGCCCAGCATTACATTTCCAGGTATAATGCAAGTGATGGTCAGCAAAAGGCTGATCACTTCGAGCAGACTATTGAATTTCTTGTTCTTAAATACAGCTTAAATAAATTTCTTTCTAGTCATTTTAATCTCTATCTGCCATGTTGGATGCATTAAGTGAGTGACAAAACGCTGGATTTCAGTATTGCTGGTGCTGGTAAAGTCTCAGGCAACAATGCTCAAAAGTGCTTGAAAAAGTGATGGCGAAAGATAGAAGGATGCTAGGGTGCATAGCGATAGGTATGGCCAGTAGGAAAAAGGAGGTATTGATGCCCCTGTATAAGGCTCTGGTGAGACCTTATTTAGAATACTGTGTACAATTCTGGAGACTGCACTTTCAAAAAGACATAAACAAGATGGAGTCGGTCTAGAGTAGTGGTCTCAAACTCAAACCCTTTGCAGGGCCACATTTTGGATTTGTAGGTACTTGGAGGTCCTCAGAAAAAATAGTTAATGTCTTATTAAAGAAATGACAATTTTGCATGAGGTAAAACTTTTTATAGTTTATAAATCTTTCCTTTTGGCTAAGTCTTAATACTAATATTGTAATTTATAGCTAAAGAGACATATGATCAAGAAACTGTTTTATTTTACTTGTGTGATTATGATAAACATACTGAGGGCCTCAAAATAGTACCTGGCGGGCCACATGAGGCCCCCGGGCCGCGAGTTGGAGACCACTGGTCTAGAGGAAGGCAACTAAAATGATTTTCTACATCACAAAGCGTATGGAGACAGACTTGAAGGAAAGGTGGGAGAGGGGAGATATGATAGAGACATTTAAATACCTATGTGGCATAAATACACATGTGGCAAGTCTCAATTGAAAGGAAGCTGTGAAATGAGAGGGCATAGGATGAAGTTAAGAGGTGATAGGCTTAGAAGTAATCTAAGGAAATACTTTTACAGAAAGGGTGATAGATGCTTGGAATAGTCTCCTGGTAGAGGTGGTGGAGACAAAGACTGGGTCTGAATTCAAGAAAACATGGGACAGACACGTGGGCTCTCATAGGGAGAGGAGGAGATAGTGGATGCTGCAGATGGGCAGACTGGATGGGTTATTTGACCTTTATTTGCTATCATGTTTCTATGTGTTGGTAAGACCTGTTAAACCAGTCTTACCTGGCACAGAAGTTCTGCCTCTGATGCTCATGCTCAAGGAGCTCATTAGTATTATAATGAGCACTCCATGTAATGCTCAAAATGAAACACCCACTTTTTATGGGCAAAATTTTCTAGCAGGTCAGGAGCTTCCAGTTGCTGTTTGTGCGTGTGTTGTGTGCCTGTATGTCCAGTGCATACAACACACACACACACACATATATAAGCTAAAATAATAAGCAAGCTGCTGCTGAGCCAGCAGCCGTGCTCTCCCTCCAGCTCAGCTGATTGCATCTCCAGAGCCCCGATCAGATGAGCTGGCAGGGGAGAGCTGCAGCGGCAGGAGAAGGAACCAGCAATAATAATAATAATAAACAGAGCTGTGTCAAGAGGGATGGGAGGGGGGACGAGATGTGCCTACAGCTATGCTCTTCTGAGTAGGCACCAGGCATATTTCCATACCTCTTTTACTGGGCTGGTCTGCACCATTAGCATACATGAGAGTTGCATGCTATTGTGCTGAACATAGACTGGCAAAAGAAAATAGCTCCCAACCCAGCTTTTTTTTACCGGGTTGCCAGAGCTTTGTGCATCCCCCACTCAGTTGCAGTGTATGGTCATAAATATGATCTTACAGTTTTTACTTGTATGTTTAAATGAGCAGAGATTTGTCACACAGAGTCTGCTTGCTTGATGATTGAGTTCATTGTTTATAGTAGAGCATGTGTGTGGTGATATGAAACCTCATGTTTCATTTACCTAAAAGGGTATCTGATATTTAATCCATCCACTGTTGTTTTAACAGGAGTTTTGTAGATGGAACCAGACAAGACCCTGTTGGAAGACAAAGCGGTTATTGATTCAAAGACATTTCTGTTAATGTCATAAACCATGAGAATGCAGTGTGAAAGACTTATAATTATATGTATTAAACCAAAATTGGATTTCTTCTTTGATAATCACAATTGGTTGAGGTGCTGCTGGCTCTGATAAGCAGAAAAGAATGTTAGATATTCAAGGAACAAAGTAGCAGTTTATTGAGTGAAAAGAAATGAATGTGATGGCTAGAAGAGGTGTGTAATGTTATGTAAGTGCAGTGTGAAGAGAAGAAAATCACCAGCTAAGCAGAACGGGTTTATAATGAAGTATAGTGCCTTGTAATGACCTAGTTTAAATTCTCAGTCAAGTAGTAGGGAATTTAGGCCTAGATGATATAGAAGGGCCGTGACCCTGACCTGCAGTTTATGGTCCCTGTCCCTGATTCCTCATGGTGTTCTTCAGGATCTTTTGAATGAACCAAGTGTGATACTAAAGCAGAGGTTCTCCACCTCAGCCTGTCAGGATACCCACACACGCAGAGAAAAACAGTCTCTATTAGCAATAAGCCAACTCCCAAATTGTGGCTTTTCCACATACTCAAAACCGTATACATATAATCATGAATGAACTTCAAACGGTGCTCAGAAACTATTAGTGTAAGACCAGACAACGGAACAAACCCGGATGTTTGAACGTCTGTATCTTAACCCTTAATCATCGCACTGATGTGTGGATATAAATAGTTCAAGTAGTTCAAATATTGAATTGAAAACTATACACAGCACTTAACTGAAAAACTGGAATAGTTCTGTCACACTTTGGGTTCTCAGGATTTTCAGGATATCCATAATGAAGATTCATAAGATAGATTGCATGCATTGGTGGAGGTGCATTCAACTTTTGCCTCATGCATATTTGTTATTGTGGAACAACTCATATGAATAAGCTCTCTTTTCCATCATTGAGAGGAATAATGTCTATTAGTAAAATTTCACACTTCTTTCCATACTTACTATCTGCGATATGGAATGGACTACCTCCTCAAATTAGATCGTGTTTATCTCTTCAGATCTTTTGCAAAACCACTGTTTCATCGCTTTTTAGGCAATAGCTCCAATGAATGTTAATGGATCTTTCTTTGTGATCTAATTATGTAAACCGAATCGAGCTCCTGTTTTTAGGAGATGATTCGGCACATAAGACTAAGAATTAGATTACACTCCTCCCTCTGTATTTGTGGGGGTTAGGGGCAGAGCCAGCCCACGAATATTGAAATATCGCAGATAACTTTCAGGGCTGGCTCTGACCCACCCTGCCTCCTTTCTGCATCACGGACCTTCCCCAGACTGTACCTGGTGGTCTAGCGACAACGTGGGGCAGGATCGATCTTCCTACGCTCCTGCCCCATGCAGAGCCGTCATCAAAATAGCTGTCGTGAGTTCCCGTTGTAGTCTACAACGGGAACTCATGGCAGCCATTTTGATGACGGCTCTGCACGGGGCAGGAGCGTAGGAAGATTGATCCTTCCCCGCATCGCCGCTAGACCACCAGGTACGGTCTGGGATGCAGCGTTTCTGTTATTACAAACCACCGGGCAAAAATTGTGGCTAACTAAATCCGCGGGTACTGAAACCGCAGATTCGGAGGGGGAAGTGTAGATTAGATATCTTGAACTCGTGACTTATTGGGGGTCCCCCAACTCATCCCAGACAGGATTGAGAACCTCTTTTGTACATGCTCTATAATACTGCGCTTGCAGTGCTATGTTTTGCCATACTGTATCTCCCCTTTCCATTTTTTGTCTTGTTATGTTTTACTGTGTTTTGCCATTTTTGTCAGATAATGTTTTGAGAACATAAGAATTGCCGCTGCTTAGTCAGACCAATGGTCTATTGTGACCAGCAGTCTGCTCACGCGGCAGCCCTCTGGTCAAAGACCAGTGCCCTAACTGAGACTGGCCCTACCTGCATATGTTCTGCATATGTCAGCAGGAACTTGTCTAACTTTGTCTTGAATCCCTGGAGGGTGTGTTCCCCTATGACAGACTCCAGAAGAGTGTTCCAGTTTTCTACCACTCTCTGGGTGAAGAAGAACTTCCTTACATTTGTACGAAATCTATTCCCTTTCAATTTTAGAGAGTGCCCTCTCGTTTGCCCTGCCTTAGAGAGGGTGAACAACCTGTCCTTATCAACTAAGTCTATTCCCTTCAGTACCTTGAATGTTTTCGATCATGTCCCTTCTCAATCTCCTCTGTTCGAGGGAGAAGAGTCCCAGTTTCTCTAATCTTTCGCTGTACGGCAACTCCTCTAGCCCCTTAACCATGCTATTACCACCAACACCCTCCCCTCCGCCCACACACCCCTTTTACAAAACTGTGGAAGCGGTTTGTAGCGCAGCCCGGTGCGCTGAATGCTCTGCGCTGCTCCCGACATTCAAAGGAACTCTGTGAGTGTTGGGAACAGCGCAGAGCATTCAGCGCACTGGCCAGCGCTAAAAAATGCTTCCACGGTTTTGTAAAAGGGGAGGTATTTTTGTCATCACTTCATATAAATACGCTTTATTATGTATGTAAACTTATAACCCATTCTGAGCTCTTCTGGGAGGACGGGATATAAAACCAAATAACAAAATAAAATAAATTTTAGGTAAATATCATGGATCAACATCTTTTGTATGGGGGCAATTTGTTCTTCTGATTTTTGATTTGTGGAGATTGAGAATGCCTGTAGAACAAGAGGGATATTCTATAAGCAGCACCTAAAGATAGATACCTAAATAAATAGGTGCCTAACTCAGCAAATTGGCTTCATTGAAAAAAAAAAATAAAAATTAATTGGGAAATAGGTGTCTAGCCTCTTAGGCCCGATTCTACAAAAGATAGGCGTCTATCACATGGTGCCTATCGGTGCGTAACTCCAAAATAAGCGTATTTAAGGGTGGAGAAAGACTTAGGCAGCGATAGGCACGGTTCTCTAAAGGACTTAGATGCCTGTATTGCAGGTTTTTTAAAACCTTGGCCTGTATTACAGGCACCACTAAGCCTGATTCTGTAATGGGCGCCTAAGTGTGAATGACATGCAATAGGCACTTTAGGCGCCCATTACAAAATCCGGCCCCAAGGTGAAATATTTAGTTCAAGCTAAGTCCTTTTTTTTTTTTTTTTTAGTTCAATAGTTTTTATTGAATATTATAAGAAATTTACAGAAAGCAGTTCAAACACACAAAATCTGAATAAGACACAATGGTATAGAAAAAGTCCATATCTATAATCATTTACTTACAACCAGATTAATAAAAAGAATCTAGGGTATGCGTAACTGCTAATAGAAGATATATGAAAGGCAGAAAAGCAGGGAGAGTGAAATAAGAGAAAGGGAAAGAAAGAGGGAGAAAAAGAAAAGGAAAAAAAAAAAAAAAAAGAGATAGATAGATAGAGAGGCAGAAGTGTCTACTGGTTAGAATGAACATATGAATCTAAGAATGACCAAGGTGATTTATTTCGCACCATGTTTGTGGAGAGTCGAGAAATCATGTTTTTCTCATATGCATAAGATTCAAATTTGTGATACATGCTCAGAGAGTACCACCAAAAGGTGTAGTCAAGTAGCGAGGATGATTTCCAATTTTTCAGAATATGCATAAGAGCTGTTACAAACATGGCATCAATGAGTTTAGGTGGACAGTTTGTTTGTGTGAAACAAGGGTGTTGAGAACGAAGAATTACAATGTCCATGGAAATCTCTTCTGAACACTTAGTAATAGATTTTATAGTATCCCAAATACGAATCCAGAAGGATTGGACTATAGTGCAATGAAAAAGCATGTGATCAAGAGTTCCAGACTCTTTCAAACAGTTCCAGCAGGTGGAGTCTTGTTTTAGCTTCGCTTTCCACATGCGATATGGGGTCCATACTGCATTCCACATAACGAAGAACATTGATTGCGAGACTCTGGAAGATAGGAGAGGACGGTTTGTGGAGGACCAGAAAAGTTCCCAATCTATATCAGAAAGCGTAGTCTGCAGAATCGAGTCCCAATGGTTCATTGATTGAGGTGAAAAGGTGAAAGAGTGATCCCTTAGAATACTATAAAAAAGAGATATCGCTCTACCCTTCATTAAGGCCAGAGTAGACCAGTGGTGAACAGTTTGGATAGAGGTCATAAAGTCATGGCGCATATGTACCTTAGACAGTATTCCAGTAAGCATGAGCCATTGGGAATGTATAGAGGATGGAAGTGAATATGCAGAACAAAAAATATCAAAAGTCCTATTAGCTAGGGCTGGTGCTAAACCTGCTGGTGTTCTAGGGCAGTGTTTTTCAACCTTTTTTGGGCAAAGGCACACTTGTTTCATGAAAAAAATCACGAGGCACACCACCATTAGAAAATGTTAAAAAATTTAACTCTCTGCCTATATTGACTATATATAAAGTAATTCTCTTGAATAGGAATCAAATAAACACAAAGAAAGTATTTTATAATTACTTTATTACGAAATAAAAATTATAAAAATTATAAAATACTTTATTCAGTGCAAAACCTGGGCCTGTTTAGCTGAACACAAAGCTGATATTCTGGCTGGAATCAAAGAAAGACACACACGTAGCTCTTCGTCAACAGCTCTCAGTCTCTCTCTGTATTTGGTTTTTATAGCATACAAAAATAGACAAATATACCCTCCATCCTTTTTATTAAACCACAATAGCAGTTTTTAGCGCAGGGAGCTGCGCTGAATGTCCAGCGCTGCTCTTGACGCTCATAGGCTCCCTGCGCTAAAAACCACTATTGCGGTTTAGTAAAAGGTGACCATATTGTAAAATATAGACAGCAGATATAAATTCAGAACTGTGCATAGTAAGTGAAGGGAAGTTTTCATCTCTGGGAATTTACCCAGTTAAGTATTAAGTTATTTGGGCAAATTCCTTTGAAAACTGTGGTAATACTGCCTCCACTTTGCTAAATTTAAAATAAAATCATTTTTCCTACCTTGTCTGGTGATTTCTGGTTGCACTTTCTTCTTCTGACTGTGCATCCAATCTTTCTTCCCTTCTATCAGCCTGTATGCTTTCTCTCTTCCACACCTCATTCCCTCCCCCAACTTTTTCTTCCTCTCTCCCTGACCTTTCTTTCTTTCTTTCTGTTTCTCTTCTTTCCTTCTGTTTCCCTGCCTGCCCCCTTTCTTTCTTTCTCCCTGCCGTTCCCCAAGCCACTGCCACTGCCGCTGCCATCGGGGAACAGGACCCACCAATGGATAACAGGCCCCAAAGCCGACGCCGACGCATACTCTCCCTGCTTCGGGTCGATCAGTCTTCCTCTCCCCGACGTCAATTCTGCCGTCGGAGAGGAAGTTCCGCCCAGCCAGGCAGCGATTGGCTGGCCCGAACTTCCTCTCCGACTGCAGAATTGACGTCGGGGAGAAGAAGACTTATCGGCTCGATAGATTAGATCGCCAAGACAAAGTGAGTCCTGGGTGATCGACTCACTTTGCCTTGGCGAGCTACTGGCGCCCCTGCCTCGGGCCCCCTGTCAGCTCCGGGCCCGGCGGCCCTGCGGCACACCAGGCAACATCTCGCGGCACACTAGTGTGCTGCGGAACAGCGGTTGAAAAACACTGTTCTAGGGTACTTGAGGAGGCCCCAAAACCCACTAGCAGGCTAAATCTCCTTCAGTTTTATGTGGGCTTAGAAGCCCCATGTAGGGTTACCACATGGTTCCCCCCCAAAAAATGAGGACAGATTGACACATCCAGGTTTATCTTCCATTGCTTTCAATGGAAACAATGGAAGTAAAACCTGGATGTCTCAATCCATCCTCCTTTTTCTGGAGCCATATGGTAACCCTAACCCCATGTAGCATGGAAGCCCAGAACAATTGTCCTCTTTGCACCCCCTAATCCTCATCCAGTGATGTTCAGGCACTTTCAGTAGAATGGATAAGAAGCCTTGGTAATATTTCATACACTGCCTGCTGTTTCGCATTCCATTACGATTGACTGTTAACGACCATAGTCAGGGCACCACATCATTCAGGAAAGATAAAAACCAGACAGCTTTTAGCAGCTGCAAAATTGTTTCTTTTCTTTATGGTGCATAATATTTGTAAAGTACTTTTTGTTCCTTTTCTGTGATGCTCTGAGCAATTTCAGGGTTCTCTCCCCTTTATGTTACTTTTATTTGGTAGAGATGTTGGGGCAATAACTATATGATTTTGTTTTCATTCTGTTCCTCCTTCCCCCTCCACTGCCCTCTTACTTTCTCTCCTTCCTCTTTGTCTTCTTTCTGCCCTACTCCATCCTCTACTTTATCCCCAAGGCTTTAAGGGCTTGCAACTGAGTAGAAATCGCAGTAAGTCCTTCATCCTGCAACAGCACAGCAGTACGGCTCCTTTTCTGTAACCTTGCCAGAGCGGGGTATTGCTTAGCTAAAGTGGACGGACCACCTTTCATGGTGGGCCATACATTGTCAATGTTAAGATTGTTGTCCATGGAGATAGATGATGACTTGTTGATCTGATTGGTCATTTCTAGAAGGAAGGTTGCAAATAATTGTTTGGTATCAGTTTACAAGAGGGTTGAAGTTGTGGCGTAGTAATAGGGTGGTCCGCCCCGGGCACCATATTGATGGGGGTGCTGGCACCTATTCTTCTCTCCATTCCTCCGCCTCTTCCCACTCCTCCCCTCACCACACACACACACACCCTTTCCCCCGTACTTCTAGTTGAAGTTGTTGAAGGTGGCGGCCAACAATGTGCTGGCAACCCCGTCGGCTTTCCCGCACATAGATGTTGCACATAGGAAGTGATGGAGGGAGAGCCGACGGAGTCACAAGGAGCAAATGGTTGACCACAAGGAGCAAATGGTTGACTCCGAGCAACACCTTCGACTAGAGGTACGGGGGAGGGGGAGGTAAAGTTGGGAGGGGGCGCACGTGGCAGGGAGATCAGGGAAGGAGTGGGGGATGGAGACTAGGGCAGGGAAGGGGTGCCATTGCCCCTGCGCCTCTCACCCTTGCTACGCTACTGGTATATTATCCTCTTTGTTATTAAACATTTATCTGGAGTAGATATCTTCCGTTATAGAGGCTCATGAGTATGCAGATGGTACTCAACTTTGACTCCCAGAGAAGAGTATTCAGGAGAGAAAAAACCTGTTACTAAGCTGAATAAGGGCTTGCTGATTTTAAGACTGAAACAAAATCCAGAAGCATAGGAATTGCTATGAAGTGAATAATGATTTGGAGGCCCTGGCAATACATGAAGAGGTGCAACTTATGCTATGGGAGTGTATATGCAATTTGGTGGTTGTGGTGGTGGAGGGTTTTTATTCCATTCTGTCTATGACGAAAGGCATCAAAGTATTGGTTTGGGAAACCTGTACCAATTTAGAAGCGCAGAAACATGATGGCAAATAAAGGTCAAATGAGCCATTTAGTCTGCCCATCCGCAGTAACCATTATCTCTTTCTCTCTCTCTCTCTAAGAGATCCCACGTGCCTATCCCAGGCCCTTTTGAATTCAGACACAGTCTCTGTCTCCACCACCTCTTCTGGGAGACTGTTCCACGCATCTATCACACTTTCTGTAAAAAAAGTATTTCCTTAGATTACTGCGGAGCCTAACACCCCTTACTTCATCCTATGCCCTCTCATTGCAGAGTTTTCTTTCAAATTAAAGAGAGTCGACTCATGTGCATTTACATTATGTAGGTATTTAAACATCTCTATCATATCTCCCCTCTCCCGCCTTTCCTCCAAAGTATACAGATTTATAACTGATTTGCCACCTCCAACCTTTCTTGGGTAAATCATTGGGTAAATGGTGTATACTACCAGGTAACTAATAAAAATTGATTATTGTAATTCCCTATATCCAGACATAAAAAGGACAAATCTAAGGTGCTTGTGGATTATCTATAATACCGCAGCTAAAATGCTGACCAGTTCAAAGGAGAGAGGCCATGTGACTTCAGTACTTAATCAGTTCTATTGGATGTCACGTTTTACAAATTTTCTAGTGTTAGATGGACTTCATATTATTGGACTACTTTTCTAACTATAAGCTCACTCCCTGACATTGAAGATGTCCTCCACAGCTTAGCATGGCTACTCTTCCCCCCCCCCCACCCCCACTGCATCAGTGTAGCTTTCATCGTTAATGTCTCTTCCCTTCTGTTCTACTGTTATCGTCCTCATCCCTTGAGATGTAAATTTCCCCCATGATTCTGCATGGGCCTCTCTTTTGTAAATCGCCTTGAAACTGTTCTGGAAAAGTGTGATTAAGAAACCCTGAGTAGATTAGATTAGATTAAATTTCCTATGGCTCTAAGGGTAAAGTATCAAATACAGTAAATTAAGTAGCCCTTTTACTCAGCTGCATTATGCGCTAATATGCGCCTAATACAGCAAAATACTGTAAAAACCCTAATGCAGGATGTACTAAAGCATCTCACATTAATTTTGGTATGTATGCATGCTAACTACTTGTTAATTATTTGTAGGGGAGGGGGATGTCAAGGTTGAAGAGTGGGCATTTCTGTGCTAACCAGTTAGCCCGTCTTCATTACCACAAGCTAACAGGTTAGTACACAATTAACTCAGGAGACCTTACTGCCTTCTAAATAGATGGAGGTAAGTGCTCACATGGTAATATTTTTTAAATTACCGTTCACTAATGGTAACATTAGCGCGCAGCTGTGAAATAAAATAGAAAAAACAATAAGTTTTTTTCTGGCCTCAGGAAAAATGGCCTTAGCAAGTAGGAAAGAACCCCATAAGGGTACGCTAAAGCCAAATGTTACCACATCTTAGTAATTTTCAGATGCATTTCGCATAGCATCAACGTTTCTAAGATTATTTTCTAGTTATATGCTCAAACTCTGCAAGATTTTCCTTGCGTGTTTTCTATTGAAGACAGCCTACGAAGGACCTCCCTTCTTCCCTCTCCCTTTTTCCCCTTGCCCCCTCTTTTCTATTGTAAAAAAAATGGAGGTCTCCCCCTTCTTTCTTCATGTTAATCCAAAATATGTCGAAACTTGTGCAATGACCTTCTGTTGTGCGGGAGTGACATTATGGCTTCATTGGCTAGGAGGGTTTAGATGGGATGGAGTAGGTTTTAATGGAGATTTCGGCAATTGGAACCCAAGCACAGTATCGGGTAGAGCTTTGGATTCTTGCCCAGAAATAGCTAAGAAGCAAAAATTTAAATTGAATCAGGTTGGGCAGACTGGATGGACCATTCAGGTCTTTATCTGCCGTCATCTACTATGTTACTATGTTAAAGAACCCCTTAAATAAAGAAGGCCACTGCCATAAAATCACCTGCCAAGAATCAAAGTTTAGTAGCCTGGGATATTTCCATCCTATTCAGAGTAGTAGATACTAGCACAATTACTTGAAAATAAATGCCTTTTTCTCCCCAAATATTAAGTCTGATGGATTACTAGGTAAACAATTATTGCAAATTACTGGCAGTAAAGACTCAGCGTGAAAGCACGGTTACACTGCACTTTGGAATTACAGGCTGATGGAACTGTGCTTCAACATGTGACAGTAGCAGAGATGTCATTTGGCGCTGACTTCATCAACTTCCACTGATTCAATTGTGTGTGAAGCTATTGACATTTAGGTAAGAGGTTCAAAATCCCCCAACAGGGGGTGGCATTAGCCTTCCTAAGCTACTGAGCATCCCTACAAAGCCAAGGGCCTTCATTAAGTCTGTAATCAGAAAGTACTACTCTCCCCTTGTATTTCATATTACAAGATGAGATATAAATGATTTTCTTCCATCTTATTAAAACAAACATTTAAATGAACAATCTTGTTGCAGTTTTAAAAAGCAGAATACTTTACTTCCCAGTGCAAGGATTACACACATAGAGTTAACATTTTCTCTTTCACCGTAGCAGGCAGTGTATTTCATGGTAAATTCTAAGCAGAATGGTTCCTGAAGTCGTAGTAATCAATATGTCACTGGTAATATGAATTTCTCTTCAGGTTTAGGTTTAGGTTTTTTTTTTTGTTTAATATTCACCCACTCGGATCATGCCACTTATTATGAAGTGTTTGGACTGTCTGTAAATCAGAGCATCCAGTAGCCACCTTAGCATTTCAGACAATGTGGCTGAAAAGCTAGAACTGTGTATTTCTAGGGATCAGATTTTATGACAGTAGTGAGGTTATTGAAGTAAATGAAAAATACAGGCTCTTCCTGCCTGTAAATTAAACCTCATCAGCAAGGGCTTTAGAAAGAGAAGGCAGGCTGGAAAGAAAAGTCAGGCTAGAGCAGAGCAAAAGGAAAGTGGGTACCTGTGGCAGAGTGTACATCCTGTCACCTGGAATCCTGGACAAGAAGCAGACCTCCCTTGTGGGAAACCATTATCAGAAGATGTCTTGGGTCTAGGTCCAGGGACCGGAATTCCCTAGAGAGAATTTGCCTTCTAATTTGCATATAAAGAAAGGAATGTTACTAGAGTTATCAATTCTAAGAAGAATGAAGGACATTCAGGAAAAAGAAGAACCGCCTCAGGAAGGTTGTAAGTCCCTCATGAGAAATATTTTAAAGACCTCAGCCCATGAGTTGATGCCCTCATCTTGACCAATATAGGGAACTGATGACAAGACTCCAGACCTAAACACACTGGAAAGTTGGAGCTTGTCAGGCTCTCAGGTGATCCTTAATGTGAGGAATGTTGGCATACCCAAAGTATCCTGATGTATGAATTTCATAGAGTTGTGGGCATGCCTATGAGTTAAGTGGGAAACATTAGCCATTAGTAAAATACTTATGTCTGCATGTGCTATGGGTTAAATTCTATATATGACGCCCAAAAATTTGGTTTAAAAAAAGCACTATTCTATAAGCTGGGCAACGTGACTAAATTTAGGTGTGGAGGACCTAATCACATGTGTAATTTAAAGGAACACCCCCAATCTACCCATTTCCAAGCCTCCTTTATTGACTCACATGTAAAATTTAGGCTCAGATCCATATCTAAATTTGGTGCTAATTAGCTCTTTATTCAATTAAATAGTGCACACAAGGCTCCTTTTATCAAGTTGCACTAGAGGTTTTTAGTGCAGTCTGGTGAAGTGCTTCAGCGCTCATAAGAATTCTATTGTGAGCCAGAAGTTGAAATATTTATGCTATAAATTTAAGCACAAAAACTATCAACTGAATGGCTAGCAGATGCTGTGGAAGTTTTTAGCTGAACCTTTTGGGATGCTGTGTTGCTCCTCCAGCCACCTCCTTGCATAGGTAAAGCTAGTGAATACCAATAATTAACATGAAAACTTTTGAAAATAAACAGTTGAAACAAACCAAGTTAATGAACTTGTCCATGGGGGGGGGGAGAGGGGAGGGGATGTGCTAATTAAAGCATCTATTACCTAAAACTGAATCCTATATCATGCTTCTGGGAATTACATACAAGAGTAACACATGACAGCATGCACATGAAAATATTCTGATTCATGCCTCAGGTATGTTTAACAGGAAGTGATGCTGGGTAGCACTTTTCAGCAGCCTAGAAAATGCATTAAACCAATTCAGTGGACATACTTGGATGAAGACTGTTTGGAAAACAAAAATGTTCTAAAAAGATGTGTCAGTGTTAATTTGTTCAGAGTTTGTCATCCATGGTTAAATGGTATAGTATAACAAAAAATACCATTATTTGTCTTTTTTCTATCCACAAATCCTTTAGTTCCTTTCTGCCCCTAAAACCGAGTTGTTTATCCACAAGATTTCCAAGCAGGTAATTTTTTTTAATTTGATTTTTTTAACCTTTCCTCTCAAAAGATCTCAGAATGGGTTACAAATCAGGTATGCCAACATTTTTCTATCTATACCTGGGGGCAGTGGAAAATGAGGTGACTTGCCCAGGGTCACAAGAAGCAGCATGGGGTTTGAACCCACAACTTCAGGGTGCTGAGGCTAACCACTGAGCCACACTCTCCTCCTCTTGATTGCAAAACTCCCACTTTGAAATTCTGTCCTTGAAAGACTATTCTGTCTGCACTTTTTCTGGGGACTGTCATCTTTCAGCTTGGCTAGGGTTACAGAAAACAAACATATTTTTCTTTATAAAATGGCCCCAAAGCTGAAGCAAGGGACCTAGTAAGTATCTAAGCTTATGCATACTCTCTTTATTTTTTTTTGGGGGGGAGGTGGTCTTTAGAATTCAGGTAGGAGAGGGGCTGATTAATAGGAGGGAGGTCCTTGGGTGGGAAGTTGGGAGGGAAGAAAATTGCATAGAGTGAAAAGGGTACAGATTGAGAAAGAGGGAGAAGATTGCTGATGAGTTTGGGGCCCACCCACCCTGTCCTTGGACATGTGAGATGGTTGCATGGGTACTGGGAATAGGTTGGGATTGTCACAGGTTTGTGATTGGTGAGGTGCTGAGATGAATTTGAATATCTTTGAGGCTTTTTTTTACCCAAGGGAGTGAAACCCTAATGCTTCTTTAGTGTGTGAGAAAAGGCTTATCGCAAAATGAATTAAAGCAGTTTATGGAAATTTGCAATTTTGTGCATGCCAACTGAGCATCATTTAATGTTGAAAAATGTATTTGGGAGAGGGCATGTAATGGGTTAAGAATGGGTGTGCGAGCACTAACCAGCTTTCACGATAGCATTAGCATGTGCTAACTGTATAGGTCAAACTTAGGGCCCCTTTAATAAGGCTATGCTAGTGATTCCCATGTGGCAAATATGACATTGCTCATTCAGTTCCTATGGGCTGCGTCACATTTGCTGTGCCAAGACTTGCTACCCCAGCTTTGTAAAAGGGCCCTTATCACCCATCCATATTTCTCTCTCTTACCCACCCAGCCTCCCTGGTTCTATGAATAAAGCTGTACCCAGCTTTGCCACTATTTTGGGGTTTGAGTGTAGATATATTATTGAAAGAGGAAGCAATAGTGTGAACACCAATTTTCTTTGTAATTATCATCCTTGGTGACTAGATGAAGACGTTACCAGATACTTTGAAGCTCCGTTCAATGCTTATATGTATTAGTGACTGAGCATCATTCCAAAGCCTGTGAGTGCCCCTGTGTGGCTAGAAGTGAAAGTGCAGCAGTGATTGTATTTCTGTACTCTTGTTTTCCCATCTCCCAGACAGCAAGCCTTTGATATTCAGGGGCTCACTGTTCCCAGACAATATGAGGAAATTTTTTTGAAGCCTTGACCATTTTAAAATCTGTTTCAAATTCAGAAAAAGATTCTTAAAATTTTGTGGATATATTCGTGCACAAGATATAGGCACATGGAAAGTGTTCTTAGGTATTCCTGGAGTGTAGTTTGGGGGAGAAACTGGAGCAGTTGTAACATGCACTTGTATTTTATAAAATATGTGATTGCACACATGCAATTTGTGCACAAATTCACTTCATTTTTTGGAGCAGTGTAAATTAGTGTATGCAAATTTACGTGCTGTGGTGAGGTGTTTTATACTGCACATAGTTATCTATGTTCTCTTTCCAAATAAGAACCAACATAAGTGCCTTTTTGAACATTTCACAAAAGTGTTCTGCTGTAAAACTATTCCTCAGGTGACACATTTTCAGACAGCATGGCTGTTTGGCAAGTGCTTCTGTTGCTTTAGTAAATCTTTGCTTTTAGGATGAGTACTTGTGTGGTATTAATGTTAATCTGGAAATTGTTGACATACTGAAGTGGCAGCCTGTCATTACTTCCGCTTAGGGCTCCAGTTTAACCCTTGCCATGGCATTTGTCAGTATGACTTGGGGATTAGACTAGGTTGTGGTTTGCAGTTCTTATGGTCACAAAGAAATGCCACGTTTCATTGGATCCTTGCTCTTAAGGGACAAACCTGTTTTGTGCCCTTCCTTTAACATTTCTGTGTTTGTTTTAGGACCTTTATATAAAATAAGGCACCTATGTGAGAAGTAGAAATAAATAAATAAATCTTGTTTAAGCAAATCTTAAAAGTGGAGTAGTAGACTAATGTTAGTGCAACAAGCTGAGGATCAGGGAAGCCTTTTTCAAATCCTGCAGCTCCTTGTCATCTTGAGGAAGTCCCTTAATCTTCCAAGTTTCAAGTTTATTATGGCTTGATATACCATTTTAATTACCAAAGCAGTTTACATCTTACAGAATTATTTTTAAAAATGATTAAAATGATTTTCTATCTCTTAAATTTGTTTTATTTTTTTTATCTTCTTTCATTCTTTCTATTTTCTATTTCTTTGATTTTTGATCTTGGAAATTTTTATTTTAAACAGGTACTTTAGCTAGATTGTGAGCCTTCGGGACAGATAAGGTAGTTTTTCTCAAGTACCTAATTTCATTTTAGTTTGATACATTGTAAACCGCTTAGGTCAGTAAAATGCAGGAGCGGTATATCACATCTTAAATAAACATAAACATAAAAGTCAGGGGAAGGGACATATATACTAAAAGACTGAACAAAAGGGAAATGGGTAAGGATACAATGTTTAAAATAAAAGGTAAAGGAAAAAATGTCAGTTATATGGGGTTATCTGGAATGAACCTTTTATCTAAATCTTGTAAGAGTCTTTAAAGGATAAAGTTTTAAGATTGGACTTAAAGTTATTTAAATTAGTTTCCTGTTGTAGGGTTATGGGTAGGGCATTCCATAATGTTGGAGAACTGCTGAATAAGTGCTTTGATGTGTTGTGTCATAGAACAACTGTCGAACGGAGGGGATATAGTAAGAAGATGTGGTGATGATTGTAGTGACCTTGAGGTTCGTACGGAATCAAAAGTCTGTCGATAAACAAGGGGGAGTGATTGGTCTGAACTTTGAATACAAACTCAGACTGGAAACCCTCCTGGGCAAGCAAATAAATACTGTTCCTGAATACTATATGCCCTATGACATAATGAGGGAAGGAGGCGCCTGGAATCGCCATGCTGTGTGCCGCCACACTCTTCCCTGCCATGTGTCCCCCTGCCCCCCCCCCCCCCCCTCGGTATCTCTTAAAATCTTCACTGGCAATGAGCAGCATCTCCTACCTGCTGCTTACACCAGCCTCACTTCCTGGTCCCAAGACCAGAGATGTCAGAAGGCGAACTGAAGCCGTAGTTTGCAGCAGCTAGGAGATGTGCTGGTTGCTGGTGATGATTTGCAGACAAGACTACCCCCTCCAGGACAGCACCTGGGGCAGTCCACCCCCCTGCCCTCCCCTCACTATGCCATTGTTTTTGCCCTCCCTATATCTCTTCATATAGAGCGTTTCCATTCTTTTAAAGTACCACTGAAAACACATTTATTTTGGTTGGCTTTTATTTATTTATTCAATTTTCTATACCGTTCTCCCAAGGGAGCTCAGAATGGTTTACATGAATTTATTCAGGTACTCAAGCATTTTTCCCTGTCTGTCCCAATGGCCTCAAAATCTAATGCACCTGGGGCAGTGGGGGGATTAAGTACCTTGCCCAGGGACACAAGGAGCAGCGTGGTTTTAAATCCATAACCTCAAGGTGCTGAGACTAGCTTTAACCACTGCACCATTCTAGAAATCATAATGTAGTAAAAGTGAGCCAAGTATAGGACAATCAAGCCATTGTGACATCACTGATAAGCTTGGATCTCAGGTATTGGTGGAATGAGGCATTATGACATCACAATACCAGCTCTGGTTACCAGAGACAGAAACTTTTCTATACTGTTCTCCTAAAGGAGCTCAAAACAGTTTAGATAGATTGTGAGCTCACTGGGACAGACAGGAATAAATGCTTGAGTACCTGAATAAGTTCATGTAATGTACCTGCAGCAATGGGGGGGAATTAAGTGACTTGCCCAGGGTCAGAAGGAGCAGCGTAGGTTTGAACCCACAACCTCAGTGTGCTGAGGCTGTAGCTTTAACAACTGTGCCACACTGTCCTTGAACTATGTTTACTGATGTGTTGACTTGGTTACTGCCATGTCACCCAGTTCCCAGGATCCCCCCAAAATCCAATTCTGGCTGCATCCCTGCTTCATAGCAGCAAGACTATATTATGCTTGATTGATCCTCATTTTCAATTCTCCCTATTATTCGTATTCTTCAAAATAAAATCTTCCAATGTCCAGATTCTTTGCAAAATTTCAAATATAGAACTTGAACTCAGATTTATATCTAGTTGCAGTAATCAACAGGAACCCAATATAAATTCATGTTTCATCGACTAGCTGTCTAAAGGGATTTAACCCACTGCTTCAGTTTACTGCAATTTTAATCTATAAGACAGGTCATCTTAGTGCTGATAATCAAAACAGCTTTTTGGATGTATCCAGGGACATTTTAGGCATCTGAAGCCCGCTGTGCACCCAGAACTGAAAGGGGCATTTTTGAAGGAGTAGTTAGGGCAGGACGTGGGCCAACCTAGACTTACTCGTCCTGCAGGGATAATCGAAGGTTTGACAAGACTGACTAGGCGAAACTTATACATTGTGAGTTAGACAATTTGAAGACAGGTATACGTGCCCAAAAGGTATTGAAAGAGACCAGATAACCACTGCAGAGGCAAAGTAAAGACCCACACACACTCCCCCATGTTCACTAACCCCATTGCACCCCCACAAAGTTCAGAATAAAAACGTACATACCTGCCTCTGGAACATCAACACCAGGCATAGAGGCAGCTTAAGTAGTCTGGGGGGTGGGCTACTAAACCATAGAGGAGGACCCAGGCCCATAAGCCACTCTTAACCACTACATTCATGGTAGAAAATGTGAGCCCATAAAAAAAAACCAAACCCTATTGTACTACCATATAGATGGCACCAGCAGCCATAAGGACTATTGGGGTTGTAGACATGTGGGTTGGGGGGGGGGCTCACCATAACCTATAAGGGAGTTCTGGTGAGATGTTTATCTGGCATCCTTTTTGGGAAGTTCACAGCAGTGCCCTGTAAGGTGCCCCACTGCTCTGTTGCCATGTCTGAATGGCCAGTCCATCACAATTCTGGCCTCTCCCATGCCCAAAAGGTCTTGTTTTGGTGGTTTGGGACATAAGACAAATTTTTGGTCGAGAATGTGGTATAAAGATAGACATAGTGGCAGCCTGGACGAGCAAAACCTGGATGTACAGATAGACAATTTTAGAAAAATGGAATAGTTTAGATGTACTTTTCGAGAATGGACAATTTACCAGTGCCGACTTTAGGTGACTAGCACCCTACGTCCAAATTGGACTTAGACATATCTTTTGAGTATGCCCTTCCACATGTATGCTTTTTGCCTATGGGTGAAGTTGTTGTGCTTGATTTTTTTTTTAATAATAACCCCATTCTAAATAATTATATTTTTGATAGTTGTCAGAATACAGTATTTGTTTTTATAAAATAGGCACATTTTAGAACATTCCACATGGACGCCCTGTTATAAAATCAAGCTCACAGTGCATAAGCAAGGACTTATTATTTTGTCTTGTCAACATGACATTTCTGAAAGAAGCTGTGTTAAATAAAATTCTCTCTTTCTACAGGGGAATGTGCTACTATGGCAACCAATTAACCAAAGCTTATCACTCATGTGAAATGTAACTGTATTTTTAAATCTTCATTTGGCAAAACAGCACACTTTCAATTACAACATGAAATATCTTTTTCTGGACCGCAAATGGTTTTGGGTTTTTTTTCACTGAAGTAGAGAACATTGCAGGTTAACAGTTCACAAATAAAAATAAATGGAAAAGAGGCAAAATGAAAGAGAGGCATCTAGACAGCAGCGTTCGTCCACAAAGCAAATATTTGTTTTTAGAGAAGAGAATAGCTGTCCCCGGAGCAGCCAACTTTGCAACAGCAGGAATAGAAGGGCAAAGCTCTCTCTTTGTAGAAGTCAGATAAATTTCACACTCTTTAACGTCTACTGTGACTGCTAGCTTTTCACTGTGAGCAGCATAGGAAAAGTGATTAAAGTTCACTCAACACTGGACAGCAGGATGCCACAGCCCTGATATCTTCAGCAGACTCGGGGGAGGGAGTTTGGTGAGAGGCCCTTTGGTTAGACTTTGTGAAAACTCTTTGAAGAAAGGAGAAACAGAACTTGAAGGACCTAAGGAGGCCCAGTACTAGCAGTTGTTCATTTCCTGCACTTCATATGGCTTTTCTTACACATTGCAATATTGTCTTCCTCTTCATTAAAATGTTCATTAAAAAGGGTAGAGGGGAGTGAGAGAAGTTGAGCTGTTATCCAGGGTCAGGGTTCAACGGGATCCACTGTGAGCAGAGTACCAAGCGTTCCTGGATTGTAGACGCAGCTCTTGAGCAGATATTTAAAGACGACAAAAGGCTGTCACCAAGAACTTAAGAATTGTTCCCCTCTTGTGTCTATGAAAGTCCGTACAATATCCGTGCAAGGCAAGAAACCTTGGGTGTCCACTTTGGCCGCCTCTGTCACATCAATTAGTTAGAGGGTACTCATGGATCGTGCCACGTGAATAGAATTTTTTTTTTTTGTTCTTGTTGTTTTTGTTTTGTTTGAATTTGTTTCTTTTTAATTGAACAATCGGTATTCACATATTCTTATACTTAATAGGATTAGGGGGCGTTACAAAGGGATTTGAACAAGATAATTAGTTTGCTGCATAGCCCTCAATTTAACAGACAAATCCTTCTGAGAACAAAAAGACGACAAAATAGGTCAGAAAATGTGTGAGAAATGGGGTATGGCATCTTAACCAGCGCCTCAATTATAGCATTAGTGGAGGGGGAAGAGGTGTCTAGATTATTAGTCCACTTCTTCAAACGGGTTGACTTTTTTCACTTGACCACCAGAGATGTGAAGGAAATGGTTGGATAGTTTGGAGAGGTCTTGGAAAACTGAACACAGTTTCAACTAAATTCAGTTTGAATTCCGCCCCCCCCCCCCCCACTCCCTCTTGAGCAGGGATCTCAAAGTCCCTCCTTGAGGGCCGCAATCCATTCGGGTTTTCAGGATTTCCCCAATGAATATGCATTGAAAGCAGTGCATGCACATAGATCTCATGCATATTCATTGGGGAAATCCTGAAAACCTGACTGGATTGTGGCTCTCAAGGAGGGACTTTTTAGACCCCTGCTCTTGAGTGATGTACAGTACTTCACCATTGAACACATATTTACTTGATCATACAGCAGTCAGACTAAAGCAGGAAACCTATAAATGAATGTGGGATTTATTCTTTTCCCACACTCTGCCTGTGCTACCACTGAATTTGTATTTCAGTATCACTAGAAGAAATGGCACAAACCCCCCTCCAAAAAAAAAAATAAATAAATAAAAACAAAAAACAACTAATCAGGCTAAATGTAACAATAATCCCTGCTGTGTAGCTGCCTTACGTTATGAGATCTGCATTAAGAATCCTTAGCTTGCAGAAGAATGTGAGCTAATAAAAGTTTCTAAGAATGAAATAAAAGAAATGTATTAAAAGTAGGCCCACTGCCTCAGTTCAAAATACAACCGAAGCATCAGACTGTTTAGATTGGAAGTTCTTTCGAGCAGGGACTGTTTTCTTACCCTTTGTGACTCTGTGCAGCGCTGCGTGCGTCTGGTAGCGCTATAGAAATAATTAATAGTGGTAGTAGTCAGAAGAAAATTATAGCAATGGACATTTTGATAGATTCAGATTGATAAAATATAAAAGAGAAGTAGAAATATTTCTTCCCCTGTGCAAATGACAGCGTATTATGTGAGAATAATTCCCGGTAAGCAAAGCGGCAACTACCGCATGTCAAAATTTGTCGCCATTTGTAGAATCTCTCCCAGAGGCGACTAAATCAACTTAGGCACCGGTAGGCATCGTAACGTTAGGTGCCAGTATATAAAGCCAGGGTTTTCTTGGCCTAATATACTAGTGCTTAAGGTAGATGCCTCATAGCACCTAACTCAATCTACGCTCAAATTCTGCCTATAACCTTGCCTATTTTTCATTTAGGTGCCAGTAAGCGCCTCAGTGTAGACATCTATAGGCACCTACTGAGTTAGATGCTTACCAGCTATTTAAATTTTTTAAATTGGTTTTTACTGGCACTTTTAATTATAAAAAGCCAATTTTAAAAAAATGTTAGGCACATACCGTGTTTCCCCCCAAATAAGCCCTAGTGCGTTTTTTGGACCCCCAAATTAATATAAGACAGTGGTAGGGCTAGTCTCAGTTAGGGTGCTGGTTTTAGACCAGAGGGCCACCGCGTGAACGGACTGCTGGGCATGATGGACCACTGGTCTGACTGACTCAGCAGTGGCAATTCTTATGTTCTTATGTCTTATTTTCGGGGAAGTCTTAATTTTTTTTGTGTGTACAATGATCATCTCTCACCCATCCCTTTGTGCAGCAGAACACCGAAAGCAATTTTATTGTGTTGCGTTAGATCTAATCTAATCTAAGCATTGTTCTTGTATGCCACATCTTCCCTATAAAATAGAGCTTTAAATGGTTAACAAATAAACAAATTGCAGAACATCCTTAAACAAACTGAATTTCAGATGTCATAACATTTCTGAAATAAAAAAGTCTTGAGATCTTTGTGGATCAGATAATACGAAGCCATTCTCCCCATGCAGCAGAACCCCGATGACCCCCACCAACCCATCCTCCTGCGCAGCATCTTTCCATCTCTCTCTCGCATCCCCCCAAGCAGCAGAACCCCGATGACCCTCCCACCGTGAGGCCGACATACCTCCGTTGCAAACAGCAGCGGCGGCGGCAGCATTGAACAAACTGTTTTGCAGCCTTCCCCATGCCGCAACAGAGGGAAGGCCCCGGTGGGGAAGGCCACAAAGTAGCCTGTTCAGTGATGCCACCGTTGCTGTTTGGAACAGAGGTATGTCAACCTCAAGGTGGGAGGGTCGGCAGGGTTCTGCTGTGCAGGATGGGAAGGAGGGATGGAAAGATGATTCACAAGGGGATGGGTGAGAGGGGAGGAAAGATGCTGCACTTGGTGGTGGTGGGGGGGGGGGGAGAAAGCGCTGCTGCCGGCAAATCGGAGAGTTTTGTTGACATTTGGGAGGGGCTTCAGGGGTCGATCCAACTAGGGCTTATTTTCAGGGTAGGTCTTATTTTGGGGGAAACACGGTAGATCAGCAGGCACCTACTAGTAGATACCTTTTATAGAATTAGGGCCTCAGAGCTCCATTTTAAATAGAAAATAGAGATCAAATTGAGACATCCTGGTCAGGGTCTGCTTTTTTTCAGTGGTGTTTTTGAAAAGGAATTGCAGATGCAGAGCCTTTTCTAAGAAACATACAAGAGTGCATGTATATTTCCTGGTATGTGAAGTGGGAGCAGCCATTTTATGTGTTTAAATGATGTTTATTAAATTTTCCAGAAAAAAAAAAACAGTTACAGTGAACCAATACAAGAATACAATACCTTTCCCGAAACAAAGATTTGGTTCCCCCTCTCCCCTGCCCCCCAGCCCTCCCAAATATTTCACTCATTGCTGCTTACCGAAACAAAAATACATCTCATTTACTAATGCATCAGGTGTTCAAAATTCTACTATGCGCATGTGGCGTAAGATCTGTCCAGAATGGTTCTCAAAGAACACAGAAACTGTGTCCTGCTGGCGAGTCCAGATCATGGCGTCTGTAATGTTCCAAAGAGGCCTGGATGATCAGCAAAGATCGCCACTGTGCCATCGAAGGTGCCTCCGGTGTCATCCAGGCCATAAGGATAACTTTCTTTCCTATCAAAATTGCTCAATCTACAAAAGCTGTCATACTGCGAGATTGCACAGAAGTCCTCAGATAGTGTCCAAATAACATTTGTGGAGTAGGGGGTCCAGCTCCGGTGCCAAATAGTCAAAATATATCTGACCAGTGACATCCAGAAGACAGACACCAGCGGACAGGTCCAGAATTGATGGCCCAGAGATGCATATGAAGAAGAACATTTAAAGCAGCAATGAGTAATACTAATACACATCCTAAACGCTTGAGTGGGGGGATATATAAAGACGCAGCAAGAATTTATGTTGCAATTCCCAATGAGTAATGTTGTGGGTCAATTTCAAGGACTTTTTCAACGCTTTACTAATATGGGAAGTGGAGATAGTACAGCCTAAATCAGTGAGCATAAACTGCGTGGAATTAAGAAGAATGACTCCCTTAACTCCTTGTGTAAAGCCCTAGTCGAAATGTACAGCGTTTCATTTGTGCTGGTGTAAAATGTAAGGAGGAATTTTTTCCCCCCTTACATGTGTAATCTTTTTATAAAATGGGGAATGCACATGGAGATTTTAATCCTGCTGAGTCATATGAAAACAACACATTCTTGACATTTCTGTCTGGTGTTGAGCTCCACATGTAATTATCAGTTTCTGAAACTGGTATTTAGGCTGATATGCAATTTTCATATGCAGATGCTTGCTATTTGCGCCTGGATATTCTTTTAACCTAATGGCCTTAGTCTCTGAAGGAACAGCAGGAATCATTTTCGGGAATCCTGACCTTAATTTAATTTCTGATCGTTGCAAGAACCCCTAGGCAGCCTGGTTCAAAACCGTCAGAAGTAGTTGGGAAATATTTTGGCCTAGGTAGTATGATTGCTGTACAGTTTCATGGTAAAAGTAACACTAAGTGGGTGCCATTGCATAGAGTTTGGGCAGAATGTGGGTGGCTTGCACATTTATATGTATACATTAAAAAAATTACTAAAATGTTCATATGTTCTGTAACAATGTTGGTGTGAGCATACAGTATAAATGAATGTGTCTAAAGTATAGGCACAGTTTTGATCTATCGCAGTGTTCTTCAACCACCGGTCCATGGACCAGTGCCAGTCCACAGAAATTTTCTGCCGGTCCACAGGGCTGGCATGTGCATCAGGCCCAAAACTGTGTTCTTCAACTGCCGGTCCACGGTGCGATCAATGTGTTTTTAATAATATTATATTGTGTGTATATATGAAAAATGAATGGAAAAAATAGTGTTACAATTAGGACTATGGGTGTAGGGTCTGAGGTGGAGACTGGGTAGAGATGGGCAGGGTCTGGCCCACGACTTAGCCCAGTGTTCTTCAACCGCCGGTCTGTGGACCGATGCCGGTCCACAAAATAATTATTTTATTTCTGCGGGTCCATAGTTGTAAAAAGGTTGAAGAACACTGATCTATTGTGCTAGTATTCTGTAAAGAAAAGTAGGCACCTAACTTTCCTTATAGAAAAGGCTCCAAATAGAATTACCCTCTTAGACAATTTGAAAGCAGGTAAATGAAAATGAAAATAAAAATGGTAGCTGGCTGTGAACATCATAGGCATTTTTACCCACAGAAGAGAGTAGACATGTTGCAGAAGATTTTTCCAATTTTTGAAATCTTTTATTGAGAGTTTTACAATTACAGAGATAAGTACATTATTCTGTAAATATGATAAAAAAAATAATAGAGGCATTCAGAGTGCAACAAGCACCCATGTACGATAAGTAAAGGAGAACAATTATATGAAGCCATAAGAAGAAACCATTATGTTCAATAGGAGACTCGTGCAAATTATATCTAATGAAGTCAACCTGAGATGATGAGCAGATATAAGAGTAAAGATAATAGTTGGTATTACTGAAACAGTTAGACCCTATATATGGAGAGAAGAAATATTTTCTAGAGGGGACCACATTTTTATGGATTTATATCCCTTGTTCATGAGAGAGTTAACTTTACATTCAAAGTTATATATCATCACTACAGTAGTCCACCAGAAAGTAGTATTTAATAGGTGAGCAGATTTCCAGTGTGAAAAAATCATCTGCAAGGAGATAGCTATAAGAGCATCTAATAATTTGGATTGCCGAATGTCCAGGGCACCAGGCAGAGCGAGTGATTTAAAAAGGATTATCTCAAATGATAGTGGAGACGAGATTGGTAAGATATTGCAAATGATTTTCCAAATAAATATCCAAAACATGTGAATCAATTGTAGATCATATGTTTAAAGTCTCCTGGCTATTACAGTGCCAACATTTATTGGAGTCAGATAAATGGGCTCTATGTAATTTACTTGGGGTCCAATAAGCTTTATAAAAAAGAAAATATAAGGATTGCATAAGACTAGTGGACATGGTGGGGCGTAGAGAACATTTGAAAAACTATAACCATTGGTCGTCAGAACCCGTCCAGTTAGATTCGGAGGACCAGAGTCATTTAGTATGTTGTAGTAAGGTCAAAGACGAGTCAATTAAGATTCAATAGAACAGAGAGGTAATATGACCCATTGTAAAACCAATGTGGCAAAGTTCCAAGAACTTAGATGAGAAGATGGTATTAGGCTGTGAAGGCCATTTTAAGTTAGTTAAGCAATGCTTTAATTGTAACCATTTATAAAATTCTTTAGAAGAGAGAATATATTGATTCTGTAATTGAGAAAAGGATATCAGACTGTTATTTGAAATCACGTGACTAATATTCCATATACTTTTCCGTATCCAAGTAGTCCAACATATTGATTTATTATCAATAAGGATATTAGAGTTATGCCAAAGAAGAGCTGATAGGAAGGTTTTACTCTGATTGGGTAAAGCCTTTTCCAATGTTTGGATAGCATGGTTAGTGTGAATAATTGTGTCATATGGCATTAATGATTTAAGATTATTTTGGAAGGGAATGTATTTGAGTGAAATTGGAAAAGTAAAGTAAGATTCAATGGAATACCATGCTGGGTGAATTGAGGAATCAAGCATCCAGTGAGTACCATATCTCAATAGCATTTCAAAATGATATTTAAGGAAGTCTGGAAAGCCCATGCCTCCATTTTTTCTAGAAGTTTTCAATATGGAGAGAGCAATCCTAGGAGTTTTTTTATGCCATATAAATTTGGAGAGTAGGACATCTAGTTCTTTATAAAATGAATGGCTGGCAAGTTTAGGGAGCATACCTAAGATATAATTGATAATGGGAGAGATGGTCATTTAACCTCTTTGATTCTGTCCTACCAGGATAAATTATATGGAGACCATTTAGAGGTTAGGGTAGAAATTTTAGTATTTAGTTATTTTAAGTTTAGATTCATTAGGGTATCTCTGTGTCTATGAAACAGGATGCCCAGGTATTTTAAGTAATCTGGGGACCATTTGAAAGCAACAGGGCCTAAATCCAATTGAAAGGTAAAAAGAGGACATGTCCAGGTAAATCTGGATGTCTGGTAGCCCCCAGCTAGGCATACGTAGTAGAATCGCGCCTACAATTTTGTATAGGTGCATGAAATATATGCCTGAATTTTGCAGGCCTACATTTCACACGCCTCCCTCGTGCATTCAGAGGCACATGGCCACAGCTAAGCACATATAAGGCAACTTCCAGCACAAACCATGCCTCCGCCTGCCTTATGCTTGCTTAGGCGTTGCTATGCGCCTGTGTACGACTGAGGTAGGCGCAAGGTAGGCACGTTAGTACAGCGCACCTAATTTGTTTTTAGAAACGTGCTCTGCCATTAGGTAGTTAGGTGGTGGTAGCGTACCTACCATTGCCTAACTTTTGTGCCAGCTATGGAGAATCAGCCCCTTACTGTTTATCCAAAGTAGTTATAGATTTCCATGCTTGATAGCAATGTTCACATTTTATCATATACATAGTCTTTAACTCAGGTTTCATTGCATAGGTTTCCTAGTCCTGCTAATACTACAATTTATCATTTCTATAGTGCTGAAAGGCGTATGCAGAGCTGTACATTTAACATTCAGTAGACGGTCCCTGCTCAGAAAAACTTACAATCTAATTTGGACAGACATACAGGACATCTCAGGGTTGGGGAGATTCTGATAGAAGGAATGATACAATGGCTATTGTAGTATTTATCATGTGTTAAATCTCATTAATACATGTTATGCGTTAATATGCTAATAAAACATTATGGGGTCCTTTTATCAAGCTGCGGTAGGGGGGGTTTAACGCGTGTAATACTGTACGTTAAACCGCCTGCTGCGCTAGCCGCTAACGCCTGCATTGAGCAGGCATTAGTTTTTTAGCCGGCCGTGAGGGTTAGCGCGTGATGAAATGTCCGATGCGCTAACCCTGCTAGCGCGGCTTGATAAAAGGACCCCCTAAGTCTCCTCATTCTGGTTAGCTTTGAGGGTCTGTAGCAGAAAAGTCACCCAGAAATATAAATGAAATTTTATGATAATTTTTCAGCCTTCCCCATGGAGTATCACATAATGTTTTATTAAGGTCTTCCAAATCTGTAGATATGGATTGTAGCACGTAATCAACCTCCCCCTTCAAATTCCACTTCAGCAAAAATATGTCAAGAACGGTTTGCTTTTAGCTCAGTCTTAACTTAGATCTTATGCAGAAGGGCCAAGAAATACTTTAAATTGCATGTAACATTTCCAGGTTGCTGTTCTTGGAGGCCTTCCCAAATATATTGGATTAATTTATTTAGATTTAGTTCATGTCTTTTCACTGGTTGCTCAAGACAAGTTACATGTAGGTATAATTCATAGTCTCCTGTCACCAGAGGGCTTATAGTCTGTGGCCCTCGTTTACTAACTTACACTAATGATTTAATTAATGTGCATTAATTCAAACTAAGGGTTCCTTTGACTAAGCCGCGTTAGCGGCTTTAGCGCGTGCGACTTTTAATCATGCGCTAACCCCCACGCTAGCTGAAAAACTACCGCCTGCTCAAGAGGAGGCGGTAGCGGTAGTGGAGCCGGTGGTTTAGCGTGTGCTATTACGCGCGTTAAACCACTAATGCGCCTTCGTAAAAGGAGCCCTAAGTACATGATTACCAAATAAGCCACATAAAGAATTATGGAAGTTGTAGTATTTATCATGTGTTAAATCTCATCAATGCATGTTTAATCTCATGCATTAATCTCATTAATATGCTAACACACATTAAGACCCTGATTCTATAAATGGTGCCTAACATAGGTTTTGTTTATCATAAATTTTTGAAAAGAGATATGAGAAGATACAAGCAATCATATAGAGGTGTGTTGTTTTTTTTTGCCAATGATCTAAACAAGAACATTATGAAGTATAATTTTTGACATCATTGTAGGTGCTTAGCTCCATATCTGAGGCTTTTTCCACCTCAAAAAATAGACAAGGTGATGGAAGTATAGTATTACTGATCAGTTAAGAGTGGATTTTTTTTAATATATTGAATTAATATTTGCCTTAAACATAGATGTCATTTATAGAATCGCGCCTAGCGGTGCCTAAATTGGACTTAGGTGCCAGTAAACGTCAAAACCTTAGGCACCCCCCTCTTTATGCCAAGGTTTTCTTTGCCTAAATACTGATGCCTAAGTCCGATTTGGTGACAGGTCAAAAGCGCGCGCTGACAAAGGTGCGCCGAGACAACTGAGCGCAAGGCGGAAGCCCGCACCGAAGGAAAACAGTATTTTAAGGGGCTCCGACGGGGGTGTGTGGGGGAACCCCCCCACTTTACTGAATACAGATCACACCGGCGTTGTGGGGGGTTTCGGGGGTTGTAACCCCCCACATTATACTGAAAACTTCACTTTTTCCCTAAAAAACAGGCAAAAAGTTAAGTTTCCAGTATAATGAGTGGGGTTACAACCCCCCAAACTCCCCACAATGCTGGTGTGATCTGTATTCAGTAAAGTGTGGGGGGGTTCCCCACCAACACCCCCTGTCAGAGCCCCTTAAAACACTGTTTTTCTTCGGCTCGGGCTTCCGCCTTGCACTCAGTTGTCTCAGCGCGCTTTTGACTATGAACTATCCGATTTAGATGCCTACATGCAATATATGGCCACGATCTGCCCTTAACCATGCCCACTTTCCGCTAAGCGACTTGGACTAGGTACCCACCTGAAAGTGATAGGCGCCTACTGAGTTAGGCACCTAGAAACTAATTAATTTAAATTTAAGCCAGTTATGAGATGCTAATTGCTTATTATCGATGCTGGGTCCTGTGGCAAATAACATATGCTAGTCTTTAGTAAAAGACCCCTCTAAATAATTAACCCCCTTTTATCAAGCTGTGCTAGAGTTTTTTAGCATTGGGCCGGCGAGGTAAGTCCTCCGACGCTCATACGGCTCGTGCTACAAAACTCTAGGACAGCTTGATAAAAGGGGCACTAAGGTAGGTGCCTAGATTGGCTAGGTATGCCAATCTAAGCACCTTTTATAGAACCTGGGCCCAAACTGCTCAGCAGCATGGTTTGTGCAATGTTTGGTATTTTGAGCAATTTCATAAATAAATTAAAAAAACTAACATATTAATGCAAGTTAGTAAATGATGGCTTGGGAACTAAGGACTCCTATTACCAAGCTGTGGGAAAAGTTGGCCTTAGAGCACCCTTACGTGGATTTTTTTCCCATGTGCTAAGGACATTTTCCTCATAGCTGGAAAACGGCAAATTTTCTATTTTTCAAACTGATAGCCATTCGCTAACTGATTTTTTTTTTTTTTTTTTTTAATTTTGTATGCAGTTTGTGCACACTAATGCCAAACTTACCACACTATATGGCTCAAGACTATATGTATTGAGATAGCTGGGTTTTGATTCCATTGAAAGCAACGGAAGTAAAGAGTTTAGAGTCATCTGGATTTCATTTCTATTGAAAGCAATCTAAGTAAAACGTGGATATCTCAATCCATCCTCCTTTTTATGGAATCATATGGTAACCCTAGTCATGCAGTGGCAACCAACTAAGCCTATATCTGTTTGTATCAGCAGGAAGCCTTTCCACCATATTTACTCATTCTGTTTCTCTTGTTCCTAGTCTCTTCTCTGATTAGAGCTTCTTCTTGACGTAGACTTGGCAGGTCTCTTTCTCTGGGTTTATGATTCCATTCATAAGCTGACTAGTCATTTAATTTCTCAAGAACATGGCCAGTACTGTACTGGACACCAGGGCCCCAAAACTGAGAACTCCACCCAGTACCATAGCAATAGTGCAAACACTTAGCTCACCGATGCTCAAAGCTAATGACATAGAACATAAAACATGATGTCAGATAAAGGCCAAATGGCCCATCCAATATGCCCATCCACAGCATTCACTATCTCCTCCTCTCCCTAAGAGATCCCACTCGCCTGTCCCACACTTTCTGAATTCAGTTACTGTCTTTGTCTCCACCACCTCTACTGGTGAGACTGTTCCACACATTTACCACCCTTTCTGTAAAAAAAAAAAAAAAAAATTTCTTTAAATTATTCCTTAGTCTATCACCTCTGACTTCATCCTCTGCCCTCTCATTCTGAAGCTTCCTTTTAAATGAACAAGACTTGCCTCATGTGCATTTATGCCTTGTAGCTATTTAAACATCTCTCAAGAAATATAAGAATGGTAACAATTGAAATCCAAAACAGTAAAATATCTCTATCATATCTCCCCTCTCCCGCCTTATCTCCAAATTATACATATTGATATCTTTAAGTCTGTCCCCATACGTCTTATGCTGAAGACCACCAACCATTTTGGCAGCCTTCCTCTGGACCGACTTCATCCTTTTTATATCTTTTTGAATGTGCAGTCTCCAGAATTGAACACAATGTTCTAAATAAGTTCTCACAGGGACGTCAGTACCTCTTTTTTCCTACCGGCCATTCCTCTCCCTATGCACCCTAGCATCCTTCTAGCTTGTCATTGCCTTTTCAACCTGTTTGGTCACCTTAAGATTATCGCATAACATCACACCCAAGTCCTGCTCCTCTTTCGTGCACAAAAGTTCTTCACTCCCTAAACTGTATCATTCCCTCGGGTTTTTGCAGCCCAAATGCTTGATCTCACATTTCTTTGCATTAAATCTTTGCCAAATTTCAGACCATTCTTCAAGCATTTCTAGGTTCTTCCTCATGTTATTCACACCACCAGGGGTGTCTACACTATTGCCCTTCAGCAGTATCACTTACAAAAATGTTAAAAAGAACAGGTCCAGGACTCAAACCTTGAGGCACACCACTGGTAACATCCCTTTCCTAAGAGCGATCTCCATTTATACTACACTTTGTCGCTTTTCACTCAAGCAGTTCCTGACTGCACTCTGTGAGACTGAATATAAAGGGGGGAGGGGGGAGAGGGAGAGGAATATGCCTGGTGCACGTGTACAAAAGTTTTGCTTTAAGCACAGCTCTTTTGTGTATGCCTAAGCAAATCTGAAAGTGAAGTACACATCGGCACCATTCTTCAGTACTCTTCAAATATATAAGCTTTTCAAATTTAAATAGGCACTGATGTGTGCTTTCACTTTCAGATATGCTTAGGTCCAGGGGTAGGCATTTCAGTCAGGTTTTCAGGATTTCCCCAATGAATATGCATGAGATCTATTTACATGTACTGCCTCAATTGTATGCAAATAGATCTCATGTATATTTAGTGAGGAAATCCTGAAAATCCAATTGGATTGCGGTCCTTGTTGCCTAGCCCTGGCTTACACTCACACACATTTGTTTCTCAGTACTGGCGCTTAGGGTCTTGCACAAGTTTCCTTCTGCTTCCAATACAAATCAAAACCGGCAGATTTTGAACAGAAAAATCATAAGAACTCCTCTCTTCAAACTGGAACAAGAGGGAATGGCAAATGACATCATCAACATCCACTTGACTACATTTAAGTCCAATTTGTGGCCATCTTTGGTGAGCATGTTTCCTGCACTAAAACCCTCTGAACATTCTGTGCAGATTAATGCTGGTGCTAGTCCGGCTCTAATGCTAGGTTCTGAGCAACAGGGCCCAGGTCTGAGATGCAAGAACTAGCAGGGGAGAGTGCTTGATGACAATTTAGCTTGTTGTTAATTTTATTTTGGCTTATATTTTTATTAGTTTACTTTTAGACTTGTGCATGTAAAAGCCAAAATGAAGGGAAAACCCTACAAAGACAAACACCATCGAAGAAATTTTGTGATGTTGGCGGGCAGCTTTATTCCATAATCATGGAAACCTGTGCGATGGCTCGACACACACGTGTTTCAGCCAATATGGCCTGCCTCAGGAGCCTTATTATTAATGTGATATCTTTTGCGTGGTATAGCTAAAAACAAATTGGAAGCCTCATCGGAGCTCTAAATGTGCTAATGAAGAATCCACATAGTGCACTCTGTACACTTGAATAAAAATTCCTTATCGTCCTCTCTGATTCCAAGTGTGAGCAAAAAGAAAAGGGAAACCCCTACAAACCAGAAAAAGCAATCATACTTTTGATTCCTCACAGAAGTAGTGGTAGTATGTACTTAGGGTTCTTGTCCAAACAGTAGGACACAATATTGTTAGTGAATAATACCTCATTGTGTTCCTGCTCAAACAGCACAAGGTGGTGTTTCCCAAAAGTGCATGGTGCTGCTACTACTACCCAACAGATAAGTCTGCCCGGCCACTGATTGTTTAGATCAGTGTTTCTCAACTTGGTCCTGGAGTACCCTCTTGCCAGTCATGTTTTCAAGATATCTCTCCAGACCTGATGGTTGTTGCACCTTCAACCTTCCAATTGAAATTATTTGAGTGGTCAAATGACTCTTTAAATGCAGGGAAGTTTCCTCAAGAGGAAGGTAACATAATTCTCACTCCAATAGTTAAAAACCAAATTGCTGGCCTGCCTGTATGCTTTAGGTTTTTCAAGGTAATGTTTTTTCATGGTTTAATGGTTTCCTGGAATCTAGACTTTAACAGGTTAGGTTTAATAACCAGCTCCTTCCTATTTGGAAAAATCCGTGCGGAGTCCCTCAGGACTCCCCACTTTCGCCCATATTATTCAATGTCTATCTTTCTTCATTAGGCTTTTGCTTGAGAAATTTGGGTATAGAACTGTTCAGTTATGCTGATGATATTAACATTGTTATATTTTGTAAGACAGCCCTGTCCCAAATAACCAATAAAATTTGAGTCTATACTGAAATTGATGAACTCCTGGATGCAGGAATTCAAACTTAAACTCAATTCTGATAAGACAAAGTTCTTTGTTGCGCAACATTACAAAATCTCTCATGAGCCCTCTATTAGTATAAATTCATCACTGTATGTAATTTATCCAACAATTAAAATATTAGGAGTTGTTCTGGACCAGCACCTGGCCATGAAAAAAACAGATAGATACGGTGGTACATAAAGGTTATTATACTTTATGGAAATTGCGAAATATCAAACCATATTTTGAACATTCTGCTTTTAGACTTTTGGTTCAATCTTTGTTACTGAGTCTTCTTGACTACTGTAACATTGTTTATCTGACAATCACTAAGAAAGACATGGCCAGATTACTATTGATTCAGAATACAGCGGTTAGACTGATTTATGGCCTGAAGAAGTATGACCAGGTTACGCCATTTTATTAGAGGTTACATTGGTTGCCGATGGAAGCTCGTGTTTTGTTTAAGTTGGGTTGTTTTTGTTATAAGGTTTTATATGGCATTGCTCCGTTCTATCTGGTTAATAGATTTTTCTATAGCATCGTACAAACATAGTCAAAAATCTCATGCCTTGTTTAATTTTCCCTCTGTACAAGGCTATATAAAAGCAAGAAATTTCTTGACCATACTTTGGCATTTCAGGTAGCTTCCCATGATAAAGAATTCCAATCATTGTTGCTTACTGCTTATTCCTACAGACATTTTAGAATTCAGCTGAAAACTTATCTTTTTTCAAAATACTTGATTAAATAATTTATTCTGTTCTTAATGATATTGTTCTTTGTTTATAGTCTTTTGTAAACGGTTAATAAGCACAATGTTATGTTATGTAATTTGCTTGAAAGAAATTTGCATATAATAGAGGCAGTGTATGCAAATCAAGTTTATGCAAATTAAATGTGGAAATCCAGAAAACCTGACTTGCAAGGGGGTACGCCAGGACCGCGTTGAGAAACACTGATTTAGAAAGCTGATTTGCAACTATCAGGCTGGCCCTCTTTGAATGCATTAGTACCACATTTAAGCCTGGTACTGGTGCTGTTGTCGGTGGCCAACTTAAACACGGCCACCGATAACATTTCAGTCATGCAACGGCGCCGTTTAGAGAATCGCACCTCCAGCAAAGATAGATGCCGGAAATGTAGGCCAGGGATTTCCAGGCCTACATTTCCAGTGCCTACCTTTGGGGGGCGCTGTAGAGCCCGATTAGTATGGCAGCTTGAGACGTGTTCTCCTGCTCATCCTCAAACCGACTATTTCTGCTACCGGAACATCTACTACATCACCTGCTGATTTTATAGCTTTGCTATGGCTACTAGTAAAGTTGGAAAATGACACAAGCCGGAGCCTGCTTCCCCCTCTAAAACTCCACTCCCAGCTTCGGATGAAAACAACCCCAGCTCCAAGGCAATAATGGATGAATTGAAGTCTTTAAAAGAACTACTAATAGACACCAAGGCTGATATCAAAGAAGATATAGAAGCACTCATCAGAATTCATCACTTTCAAAACGCGGGTCACTGCACTTGAAACAAAGATGGAGGTTAAAACGAACAACGTGGCCGAGCTGCAGAAGCATGGTAAACGTTTTACTGCACTGGAAAAAGAAATGGAAGATGCCAGTAACAGATCTCGTCATTGCAACTTACGCATACTTGGTATCCCTGAAGGAAATAATGATAAAGATCTTCTGTCTTACCTCACCAGTGTCTACCTGTGATGTGAATCACACCTCTGGAGGCGCCTAATGTCACTTCTAACATTGGACTTGCCCCAGTGGCATTAGGCCCCAGTAGGCACCTCTGAAAGTGTGATTCTGGTACCTTTTGTTTAGGCGCCGGTAGGCTCTTTGAATTTTCACTTAAATACCGTTTAAATTGACATCTCCCTCTTAACTTAGGCACCCGGCGCCTAAGTTAAGGCACCGTTTATTGAATTTTCCCCTTAATATACAGTGTTAAAATTTACTATAAATTTTAAATAGTTCCCATGGGGATACAGTGTCAGTGGAACTACACACATTTAATTAATTTTAGAGACTATTATGGTCACAAGAGAATCTGTGGATTTTCAAAAGTTTGTCTGTCATTTATACAGTAGAGGGTTTTTTGTTTTTTTTTGGGGGGGAGGAATCTGCTGAAGGGGATATAGTTCCACTGAGGAAAGCTAGCCTCTTTATTGGCCTTTATGTCCATGCATCCGCACTACTTTTGTTGTAAAACGTAAGTTTCACTCATGAATAATCTCGCAGCTTCAGTGCATTGGAAGAAAAGAGACTGGGTGATTTTGTAGAGCATGACCTAAACTGCTGACACTGCATTCCCCTAATTGCAGGGTAGAACAGTTTCAGAAGACCAGTCCTTCAGATGACACATTCCTCTGAGGCCCTGTCTTTTTCTATATGTTTTAAAGACATTTCTTCTGTGTGTAAGATACTCTCTTTAAATAAAGCCTTTAGGCTCCATTTTTTAATGAAATAGATTTATAGACTTTTGCGACAGAAGAATTTTATAATCACACCTTAAATTTAACACCCCCCTACAAAACTGCGTTAGTGTTTTTAGCACTGGCCATGGCGGTAACAGCTCTGACGTTCATATGTGCGTCAAAGCTGTTACTGCCACAGCCTGCGCTAAAAATGCTAGCACAGTTTTGTAAAAGGGAGGAGGGGCGGGGGGGGGTTAGAGCCTGTTATATCTGCATTGCAAAATGTATTACATCTTACCAAGGGAAATATTGCATAGAAAAGGAAACTGTGTATTGGATTAATTTGTAAATTAGTTGTAAATACATTATTAGAGGTATTAATCTAATAAAACCTTATTTACTGATGTTTTGCTGATGGGAGAAAAGTTGATAGATATTCGTATATAAGAGCAGACTTTCTCCAGCTTTAGTCCATGTTAAATATCCTTTTTTGGAGTGTTTATATTAATATTTCATTATTTTTTCACTTTTTTTATACCTCCATCATTGTGATTAAGTGCACTATTTCAGTCTGCTTGGGTTATCTCTTCTCTCCTAACTATGCCCGAAGCAGTGCATACGAACGTCCCATTTCTGCAGAAACAACCTTAGATTTTGAACAATTACGAGTTACATATTTGATTTCCACTCAGTTATTAATGGAACACTGGGCTTTGAACATCAAGGGCTCAATATTCAGCCAGTGGTGATCTGAGTTTTTCTGACCGCTGCACAGGCGTTGATTTTCTGGGTTTCTAGAGCCAGCTAACAAGAAGCTAGTGAAGTGCATGTTCAACACTTACCCCCCTCTTTTGCAAAGGTGCGCTAAGCGTTTTAGCGCAGATTTAGCACGCGCTAAATCAACATGTGCGCTAACCGCTAAACGCATCCATAGGATAATACGCACGCATTAGCGTTTAGCGCACGCTAATATTTAGCACATGCTAAAAAGCCTAGCGCACCTTTGTAAGAGAGCTGGCTATGGGGTACCGCATAAAGGCCCTCTTACTAAGCCGCGATATAGGTTTCTACCATGGCCTGGAGAACTAAATGCTCCAACGCTGCTCTGACACAGGAATTCTATGAGTGTCGGAGCAGCATCAGAGCATTTAGCGCTCTGGGTCGCGGTAGAAACCTCTATCGCGGCTTAGTAAAAGTTGAGGAAAAGGACTGGCTTTTATGCAATCCTGTTTATGTGGTTGCGGTGACCTTGGCCCGTTAAATGCTGAATGTCAACATCAGGGCGTGGCGGATGGCCGTGGAGCCCTACCGTTTTTCTTTCTCTGGCTGCGGTGGGACTCTGATGGCTCCTTGACGCCTGGTGAATGGGGGGGGGAGGGGGTTGTGATGTGCTTGGTCCTGAAGTGCTGTTCACCTCTCCCTTGCTGTTGGAGACATCGATGAATCTTTTCGGCCTGCCTTCTCTGACCGTTGATGGACTTACGCTCCGGTTTCTAACCGCTTCTGCGAACTTCAGCCTCTTTCAAAATAAGGACCGCTGGGATGATCTTTAATTTTTCTTTTTATTTACTCATTCTTTTATATCCCATTTTTTATTTATTTACCCCTTCTTTTTTACTTTTCGTACTTTGCTTAGATAAATTTTATACCATTTCCCTCCTAGGTATTTTACTCCACTGATTGTGCTTTGAGATTATTATTTCCATTGTTAAAACTTTTTTCCTATGTTGCACCTACTTTTCTGTAACTGCATTGAACCGAAAGGCATTTTGCGATATATAAATAAACACTTACGTTATTTAAGCGTCCAAGTGCTGACTTTGCCCCTGGAATGCCCCCTAAAATAGTCGGTTTTCATTTCAGAACTAACCAATTATTTTGAGCTGCACTAACCAGTTAAATGCCACTGAAAATTATCAGTTAGCCCCAGCCAGGTGATTTAACTAGCCAGGAGCCATTTCGGTGTCAGGTCAAAAGTGCGCCGGGACAAAGGCGCGCGCAGACAATTGAGCACAGCGTGGAGGCGTGCGCCAAATAAAATTACTGTTTTTAGGGGCTCCGACAGGGGGGCGTGGGGAGGGAACCCCCCCACTTTACTTAATACAGATTGCGCCGCATTGTGGAGGCGTTGTGGGGGGGTTTGGGGGTTGTAACCCCCCACATTTTACTGAAAACTTCACTTTTTCCCTGTTTTTAGGAAAAAAGTTAAGTTTCCAGTAAAATGTGGGGGGTTACAACCCCCCACAATGCCGCCGCGATCTGTATTAAGTAAAGTGGGGGAGCTCCCCAACAAAACCCCCCGTCGGAGCCCTTAAAAACAGTAATTTTCTTCAGCGCGCGCCTCCATCTTGCGCTCAGTTGTCGGCGTGCGCCTTTGTCTTCCGCGATTATGTCTATGAACCGCCATTTCTGGACTTTTAAATCACTTTGAATATAAAAGGAGAAATTTTGCAACAGTTGATAAACTTAGTAGCAAATTCTACATTGTAGGAAACTTGCAGGTCAATATTTATACAGTACTCTACGTCTGACATGGCTCTTAAGGCTGACTGCAGCGTTAAATGTATACCCGAATATTTAGCGCTGGCCTCTGCCTGGATATTGGCACAGAATATCTGGGGATGGAAGCAGTCACCACTATCTTCTGGGTAATGGTGATATCCAGATAACTCAGAGACCCTTTTGCTAAGCTGTGTTAAGTACTAATACAGGTTTAATGCAGTAAAAATAGCCTAATACAGGAAGTACTAAAGTGTTAGTTTTGGCAAGTATGCATGTTAAGCGCAAGGTAATTATTTTGAGGTAATTTTCTTTTTTGAGAAGGCGTGCCGGGGTGGAGAGTGTGTGTTCCTGTGTTAACCAGTTAGATCATCTACACAGTGTTTCTCGACTCGTCCTGGGGTACCCCCTTGCCAGTCAAGGTTTCAAGATATCCATAATGAACTATGTATGAAAGAAATTTGCAAATAATGGAAGCAGTGTATGCAAATCAAGCTTATGCATATTTATTATGACTATCCTGAAAACCTGACTGGGAAGGGGGTATTCCAGGACCAAGTTGAGAAACACTGATCTATAGTACCATGTGCTGACTGGTTAGTGCACAGTTAACCCTGGAGCTTTTATCGCCTTCTAAACGGGTGGTGGTAATCGCTCTTGCACTAATTTATTTTTAAATGTTCATGCGCTAATGCTAATATTAGTGTGTGGCTGTATATAGAAAAAAGTAGAAAATAGCCCTTTGACACAGCCTCGGTAAAATGGTCTTAGTGCATGGGAAAGAACCGCATGAGGGCACACTAAGTCAATTTCTTACTGCAGCTTAGTAAAAGAACCCCTTAGGACAGTAGCATTCTATATCCAGATAATATGTGCTCCACCCACTCTTGGTGTTATCCAGATAGGTTTTTTTTTTTTTTTTAGTATTTATACACCACTTATAGCCTAAGGTACTAAAGTGTTTTTCCCTCTCTGTCCCAGTGGGCTCACCCTCTGTCTAATGTACCTGGGGCAATGGGGGATTAAGTGACTTACCCAGGGTCACAAGGAGCAGCATGGGATTTGAATCCACAACCTCAGGGTGCTGAGACTGTAGCTTTAACCACTGCACCATTCTAGAAATCATAATGTATTAAAAGTGATCCAAGAATAGGACAATCAAGCCATTGTGACATCACTGATGAGTTTGGCTCTCAGGCATTGGTGGAATTAGGCATTATGACATCACAATACCAGCTCTGGTTACCAGAGACAGAAACGTTTCACACTATTTATTTATTCATTGAATTTTTTATACTGTTCTCCCAAGGGGGCTCAGAACAGTTTACATGAATTTATTTAGGTACTCAATCATTTATCCTTGTCTGTCCCAGTGGGCTCACAATCTATCTAATGTACCTGGGGCAATGGGGAGATTAAGTGACTTACCCAGGGTCACAAGGAGCAGTATGGGATTTGAATCCACAACCTCAGGGTGCTGAGGCTGTAGCTCTACCCCACTGTGCCACACTCTCATACTTACCTAGATAGTGCTGCTGAATGCCACCAACCGGCCCTGCTGAGTGGCACTTATCTGGGTAGCAAGTGCTGCTACTTGGATAGGTGCTTTTGAATGATGGACTTTTTGAGTCTTGCATATGATTAAACCAAGTAGACGAATGCAGAAATTTGCAAGAACTATTTACTTTCTGTGACCAACAACAATTATTTTAGGGAAAACATTTACAGTACAGTATAATCTCATTATAATGGACTCGCTTATAACGGAACCTCGCTTATAGCGGACAAGGTCCACTGGTCCCGGCCGAGCGCCATTATAAACATACAGAAAATCATCGGATATAGCGAACTCGCATATAACAGACTTTTGGATATAACAGACAAACAATTTGGTCCCCAGAGCCACTTTTAGCTGTAGTTTCATTTGGCTATAACGGACTTGCAGGCTCCGCCTACAAGGCACGTGGCATGCCGGTGATATAGCATCAAAATGCAGCCCAGAAAAGAATGACTGAGTATTTTTCTTTCCAGTACAGTGTTCTGGTTTGCAATGATTTTGTACCATACCAATGTTTTGCTGAGATTTGTTCTTGATGTTGCTGATATGGCTTGTGCAGTGACTGTTTTTCATTGATTGTACATTGTTTCAAGTTGCCCTAAATAAAGTTTAAAAAAATGCAACTTTGGATATAACAGACTCTGGATATAACGGACCGTTTTTCCAGGTCCCTTGAAGTCTGTTATAACGAGATTATACTGTACTAAAATGAGCAGCTAACACGGGTATTAGCTCATGGCTACTGCATTCCGAAACCAGCCTGTGTGGTAAAAATCCCATGCTAGCTGCTAAGTCAGGTAGAGGTGGGATCTGGCGAGGACTGCATGGCTAGACTGACATCTTCAGAGATGGGGTTAAGTATAGCTGCAATACTAGCAGTCCATTAGTGCATCCAAGTCACAGCATCAATGCCCCTCCCAAATCAATCCCCCCCCCCCTTAATCAAGGCCCCTCCCAAATCAATCCCCCCCCTTAACCAAGGCCCCCCCACCAAGTTCAAGATCTCAAATACATATTACTGTAATCATTACCTTTATCCTTTTTGCTAAAATAATCAGCTAAATCTGTACCATGTGGTTCTCTAATGCTATATCTATGTTTTCAAATAATCTTTATATCCATTAAGGATATTACCTCCAATCAGTGATCTCTGTTTACTTTTTTTTTCCGCAAAAATCTCAGGCATGGCAAACTTCACTCAAAATATCAGTTACATGTATGGAAAATGAGCTTCCAATGGGAAATGAAATGAGCATTAAATTCAGAATCTGTCCCCCTGATATTCATTCTTCGTGCAGGAATTGGGATGGATCTGGAGGAGTGTGCAGGGCTGCAGATAAACTGGATGTGGGGAAAGTCTCTTAAGCCCCAGAGAAAATAGCTGTGCAAGAAACAAGACTTTTTATCTCCAGGGGAAGACAGTTCACAAAGCATAGACTGTATACTGGACTGTTTCTAATTTGCCGGCTACATCAGAAACTTCTCCCCTGCTGTGGCATTCACACACATATTTGGGGTTTCTCCAACTAGTAGAATTTGACTTGGAACCAGGAAGTGAGTGTTAAGCAAAATAAGTTTTCAGCTTGTTTGTTTTTTTGTGGGTTTTTTTTTTCTGGTACCAGAAAAATAGTGAACTGAGCCAAGCCTGTTTGTTAACCAGGCATTCTCAACCTGGTTCTTGGAAAACACCAAGCTAGTGAGGTTTTCAAGATACCTGCAGTGAACGTGCATGCGTTAAACCTGCATGCGCTGCCTCCATTGTATGCATATATAATGCATGAATATTCAGTGGAGGATTATCCTGAAAATCTGATTAACTTGATATGTCTCGAGGACTGACTTGAGAACCTCTGCTCTAAGCTGCAGGCTGTATTTTTTTTAAAACAAAGCATGATTTGTGCATCTGTTGTAGGTCTCAGTTTCTGTACAGCAGCATTATGAAGTTTGGGTATCAATAAGACCTTAGAGTAGACAATTCTTCTGGATGAAAGGGAATAGTTATGCTTGAAGGCATTAAGGGCTCCTTTTACTAAGCCGCGTTAGGGCTTTAACACAAAGAATTGCGCGTGCTAAATTGCAGCGCACGCTAGACCTTAATGCCAGCATGGTGTTAGTTCTAGCCGCGTAGCGTGGGTTTGTCACGCGCTAAAATGCTGCGTGCGCTAAAAACGCTAATGCGGCTTAGTAAAAGGAGCCCTAAATTTAGGGTAACATAGGGATGATTCTATCTCCGTTACAGAAATTGTGATCAAACAGTTATTTTTTCTTCTACTTAAATCTTCTTTTTATAACTAATGTGACAGTTTCCCCTCCTCATTTTCTGTTTTTCTCCATCCTACTTTCTCTGTTTAGGGTTTTGCCAGTTCTCTGGTCAAGAGAAGATGCTTTTCAGTTGCATCCCCTGTTTTTCATCAGTTGACCACTAGGTGTCCTTATAAGAGTACTGCATGGCTCAGATTTTCTCGGGATGTCTTTCTCAGTGTCATCTTTAACCACGTAGGCAAAGAAAAAAGAATTTCATCTGGGATTTAATCCTTGGTCTCCCAGTGTGCAGGAAAACAACTTTATACTGGGTACTTATATGCACAGAAAATTTCTGATTTCTTTCTGGATCATTTTTAGAGTTTTGGGCTGATTTTCAGACCTTGGTTTTTGTTCATTCCAGAAATTAATGCATGCAAGATTTGATTAATGAATATAAAAAATGTTTAATGTAATAAATCAAATTTAAGCTATTTCTTAATTCTGAGGTTTTATGCCTGCAAAGTTGATTGAACACACATTCTTTATGTGCTTAAATGAGGGGATTCTATAAAGATGCTCACATTTGTCTGCCCAACTAAATTGGGTAACAAGTCAATTTAACATCAATAGTTGGGCACAATCAATCAAACCCACACTGCTCCTTGTGACCCTGGGCAAGTCACTCCATTGCCCTAGGTACATTAGACAGATCGTGAGCCCACCGGGACAGACAGAGAAAAATGCTTTAGTACCTGAATCAATTTATGTAAACCATTCTGAGCTCCCTTGGGTGAATGGTACAGAAAATTGAATAAATGAAAAATAAAATAAATTGATGATAACTGACTCCAATTTAGATTTGAGTGTGCATCTTGATATATGCTATTCTGTAAAACTCTACTCCTAAATTCCATGGCATGCAATCCGAAAGAGGATAGGGCCTTAGGAAATTTTCACCCAATGTTATAGAATATCATGGATGCATGCCAAAATTGGGCCCCAGGATTATACTTGGTTTCAGCATAAGTGGAGTGGAGGAGTGGCCTAGTGGTTGTGAGTTTGATTCCCACTGCAGCTCCTTGCTCCAGATACAAAATAAATACCTGTCTAACCCCCCTCCTTTAAAAAGCCGCACTAGCGTTTTTAGCGCCGACCGCCATGGTAACAGCTCCGACGCTTATAGAATTCCTAAAAGCATCCAAGCTGTTACCGTGTCAGCCGGCACTAAAAATGCTAGTGCAGCTTTGTAAAGGAAGGAGTAAAATATGTACCCACTTTGACTGTGTAAACCACACAGAAAAAGCAGCATACAAGTACCATCCCCTTTACACTTACCCTTTCCATAAAGGACACAGAACCGGGAATGCCCTTTATAAAATTGCACTAGGAACAAGTTTTTTCCCGCACCCACATTTTTGGCATCATTTACTGAATATGGTTCAAAATGTCCTAAACCAAAAATGGAAACCAAATACACATCTCCAATACTAGAGTTACCATGCATCTGGGAAAACTCAGACATGTCCTCTTTTTATAGGACTGTCCGGGTACTCAGAGGGATTTCCAAAACCCGGCAGTTTGTCCAGGTTTTGGAAATCCTGAGCTCAGAGGCAGCCACGTATACGCAAAGGCTTCCAGATGCGGTCACGGTGATGATGTCATATGCACGCACACATGACATTGTGTCGACGTCTGCGCATGGGTGAAGGCTTTCAAATGTGGCCTTCGAGCTCAGGGAGGTTTGTGTGAGGGCAGAGCTAGGGAATAATGGGGTGGAGCCAGAGGTGGAATGGACGGGACTGGGAGCGGAATGGAGTGAGGCCAGGCATCCTCTTTTTTCAAAGAGAAAATCTGGCAAACCTATCCAATATAGGACCAAACATGCTATTTTATGAAGAGGGCTATAAAGTATCATCACGTTAGCCATCGCAAAAACCATGTGTTCCATGATTCACTACCCTATATCACCTTCCATATGCTCTGGAATTCTTCAGTAGCATTCAGTGATCTCTTTTTAATTCATTGAGATGCTGTTTTCATAAAAGCACAACCCACTTAGGCTTAAGATACCCATTCAACAATCTTGGGTAAACACATTTTAATCTGTCCTCTCTTTCTTTTTTTTTTCTGGGGATTGGTGTTCAGCTGGTAGCAGTCAACATTTTTTGGGTGCTGAGAGTAGCTTCCCTAAATATTCAATACAATGCCATGCCCAGGTACCGGCATTGAATATCCTGTTATATACTGGATAAATTAAACCAGATAAAGATAAGACTATGTTTTGTGTGTGTGTGCGTTTTTATGTTTTATGTTGCCCCCACACTCACAATATCCCCCTCCTCAAGTCACTTCATTGACTCCTCATTTTTTTTCCAAATACAGTTCAAACTCTTCTTACTGACTTACAAATTCATTCACTCTGTAGTCCCTCAATATCTCTCCTCACTTATCTCCCGTGAATTTCATTCATCGGGTAAGTCCTTCCTATCTGTACCCTTCTCTTCCACCGCTAACTCCGTCCCTTCTTTCTTGCTGCTCCATATGCCTGGAACAGGCTGCCAGAGTCAATACGTCATGCTCTGTCTCTTGCAATAAAAGCCCACTTTATTAAAGCTGCTTTCAACTCTTAACTCCCACTCACCGCCGGTTACAGTTACTCATCATATTCCTTCTCTAGAAACTCCCCAACCCTGAGATGTCCTGTCAAATTAGATTGTAAGCTCTTCTAAGAAAGGACCATCTATTGAATGTTAAATGTATAGCGCTGTGTATGCCTTTCAGCGCCATATAAATGATAAATAGTAGTAGTTAATGTATCTGGTTAGCTGCTAAATATTAGCACTTAACTAGATGAGTCCTAACTCCACCCTCAGACTGCCCAAAAAGTACCCAGTTTTGACTTTGGCACTAAGGCATTGATTCTATAAACGGTGTCCTGATTGTAGGCAGCAGTAGGCATCCTACCACTGTCTAATCAGCCAATTGGGATGCACATTTTTTATAAAAAGCTCCCGAGGCAGCCGCCTACATTGGATGCACCTCCGGGAGTATAGGGAGGTGTGCAAGCCCACTTAAGCTCGCCTAAGGCTAGGTGTGGGCGTGGTTTGGCTTGGAAGTAGCCTTAGGTGGACCTTGGTGGCTGTACGCATCTCCCTAGGCCAGCGGGAGATGCGTACAAGGTAGGCCAGAAAAATGCTTCCCTACATTGTAGTTGACGCGGCTGCTGAGCTTATCGTGACAAGGGATCTCCCTGTCGTGTTAAGTTTAGCAGCCGCAATAGCAGCAGCCCATCCCACCTGAATGATCGCTGGCAGGAGGGATGACCAATCCTTCCTGCCTGAACCCCCCGTAGATCACACCACCTCCCGACCAGGACCCCTCCACCCACATCCTCCTCTAACCCTTTAGGAAAGCTGGATGGATGGGTGTTCTGGCAGGCTTGCTTTTGTCTGAATGAGGTATGTGTGTGTGGGGGGGGGCGCAATCTACGGGGCGGGGTCCGGCAGGAGGGATTGGACATCCCTCCTGTCATGATCTACAGGGGGAGGGGGTTCCAGCAGGAGGAATTGGGCATCCCTCCTGCTGGCGATCGTTCGGGGGTGGGGGATTTCCGGCAGGATCCAGGCGTAAAACTATATTCAGCAATACCAAGCAGATAAAACTAAATTCTTGTTAATAGGTTCTAAAGAGTTACAAGGGGAAGATTTAAATCTTAAAGTAGATGATATTCATTACAAGTTAGAAACCTCTCTAAAACTGTTAGGACTAACTGTAGATATCAAATTAACCATGGAAACTTAGATTAATTATCTTGCTAGAAATATTTCTTGGACTTTAAGAAAATTTTGAAATATTTGCAACTGGTAGTACATGCACTAATATTAAGTAAACTAGATTACCACAACATAGTTTAACTGGGAATTCCAAAGTATCTACTTAAACACTTGCAAACAATACAGAATTCAGCTGTCTAATTAATCTATAAATTGAGAAAATCCAATAGAATTATATCTTCCTATATAGCTTTAAATTAGTTGTCAATCGAAGCTAAAATCATGTTTAAGTTATGCTGTTTGGTGTTTAAAACATTATATAGATCAACCTCACAATATATGAACAATTTAATTTGTAGGTCATTGATTGGACAATACTAAAATGTTCATAATACTTTAAATTCCCAGTTTAAAAAGAATTATAGCTAAAAAATGGTTTTCTATCTCTTTTCCCTATTAGGTCACTTCTGTATGGTCAATTCAAATATGGCTTCTTCCGGAAATTTAATCTTGATAGTTAATGGGACAATGTTTTGTTATTCATATATTCTAACCCATTTCATCTAGTTCTTTGTATGTAATCCACTATGAACTACTTGTTGGCAATAGTGGAATATAAATGATCTAAGTGTATCTGTAACTGTACAGTCCGATTAAGTGACACAGAATATATCCAGTTAGCTCCGGACAAGTGATTTAAAAGGCCAAGAGCCTCTCCTGACCATTTACATCTCTTTGAATATTGACCCCCACCCTGGTTATTTCTTTTTCAAATTTTCTTTGTGTTTGTTCTGTAGCTTAATACTTCCATCTCATATAATTAAACTCTGGAATCATTGTGGTGAAAGCAGTTAGCTTACCCGGGTTTAAAAAAGGTCTGGCTAATGTCCTAAAAGAGAATTGCATAAGCTGGAAGACTGGAGAAGTAAGGAAGAAGTAGGGCACTACAGGCTGGCAAGTATGACTTCTATGGTAAGTAAATTAATGGAAATACTCTTAAAACAGAGAATAGTGATGTTGTCTCAGTTCCTGTAATCCACTGTTTCTAGAATCCAGTGGATTACAGGAATTGAGACAACATGGATTCACTAGAGGCAGGTTTTGTCAAACAAATTTGATCAATTTTTTTGACTGGGTGACCAGAGAATTAGATAGAGGGAGTGTACTAGATGTGGTGTATTTAGATTTTAGTAAATCCTTTGACAGTGTTCCATACAGGCATCGTTTTGGGGCCCTTGGTATGGGCCCCAAAATGACAGACTGGGTGAGGAACTAGTTGAGTGGAAGGCAACTGAGGGTAATAGTCAGTGGAGATTGTTCTGAAGAAAGGAATGCTACCAGTGGTGTGCCTCAAGGTTTCGTTCTTTGACCTGTTCTTTTTATAAGCGATATTGCTGAAGGGCTGTCAGGTAAAATTTGCCTCTTTGCAGATGATATCAAAATCTGCAATAGAGTAGACACCCCTGATGGTGTGAATAACATGAGGAAGAACCTAGTGAAGCTTGAAGAATGGTCTGAAATTTGGAGCCTAATATTTAATGCTAAGAAATGCAAGCTTGTTAACTTGAACTGCAAAAACATAAGAATAGCCTTACTAGATCAGTCCAATGGTCCATCAAGCCCAGTAGCCCATTCTCACGGTGGCCAATCCAGGTTACTAGTACCTGGCCAAAACCCAAACAGCAACATTCCATGCTTCCGATCAGAACAAGCAGAGGCTTCCCCTATGTCTTAAGAACAGACTATGGACTTTTCCTCCAAACCCAAGGGAACAATATAGTTTAGGGGGTGAAGAACTTTTGAGCATGAAAAAGGAGCGGGACTTGGATATAATGGTATGTGATGATCTAAAGCTGGCCATGATGATCTAAAAGTGACCAAACAGGTTGAAAAGATGACAGTGAAAGCTAGAAGTTTGCTAGGGTGTATAGGGGGAGGTATGGCCAGTAGTAAAAAGGAGGTACTGATGCCCCTGTATTAGAATATTGCGTACAATTCTGGAGGCCGCACCTTCAAAAAGATATAAAAAGGATAGAGTTGGAGCAGAGGAAGGCTACTAAAATGGTATGTGGTCTTCGTGATAAGGCGTAAAGGGACAGACTTAAAGATCTCAATCTGTATATTTTGTAGGAAAGGCGGGAAAGAGGAGATATGATAGAGATGTTTAAATACCTACATAGCATAAATACGCTTGAGGCGAGTCTCTTTCATTTGAGAGGAAGCTCTGGTATGAGAGGACATAGGATGAAGTTAAGAGGTGATAGGCTCAGGAGAAATCTAAGGAAATACTTTTACAGAAAGGTTGGTAGATGTATGGAATAGTCTCCTGGTGGAGGTGATGGAGACAAAGACTGTGTCTGAGTTCAAGAAAGTGTGGGATGGGCATGTGTGATTTCTTAGGCAGAGGAGGAGATAGTAGATGCTGTGGATGGGCAGACTGGCTGGGCCATTTGGCTTTTACCTGCCTTCGTGTTTCTATTTTTTCTATTATTAAGATAGCTTGGGGAAATCCACTGCTTATTCCTAGGATAAGCAGCACAAAATCTGTTCTACTTTAAATTTTGCCAGGTACTTTTTTTTTTTTTTTTAAGTTCAATCATCTTTATTAGTATTTTAAAATATACAGTGAGCAGGTAACAATGACCAATAGTTGGCTACTGTTGGAAACAGGATAGTGGGTTTGATGGACTTTTGGTCTATCCCGGTATGGCAACTCTTATGTTCTTATGAGCTGACCAGATGCTACATATAATATCACATCAATAAGAAATTATTAGCCAAAGTATCTAGCTAATGCCATTAATGCATCTTATTATACCTCATCATCCACTTTATATTATGGCACCTAGTTACTAATAACCTGCCTTACTGGCATTTGTGTACGATAAAGGATTAGTGTGCAATGTAATTTGAATGCATTTTGTAAATATATTGTTCATGAATTATTATGAATGTTTTCAATTGTTAACCGCTTAGTTTTAGGCGGTCTAGAAATCTTAGAAATAAATAAGTAATTAAATGGACACGTAAGACTTGCACAGAAGGCAGCTTTCTGCTTCAAATAATGCCTTGGGTTTCATGGTGTTCAGTTTCCTTTTACAAGGAGTCTTGATAGGAGATTTTTTTTTTTTTTTTTCTGCTTAAGACATTTCTTCTTTTGCTGTGTTCATGGCTCTTCGTAGTGCACGGAGTTTAAAAAATGCATTTGACAAAATCTTTTGACAGATGAGGCTTATTCGTGTGATTTAATGGCACTGAGAAAGCTGTGCACCTGTCACTTTTAATTGCAAAAAGCTTTCTGTCTATTGAGTATATTTGGCCAAAGTCTCCTAATGAAACAGTTGCACTCATTTTATTTTCAATGGGTTTGCCAGAAGAGCAATCCGTTTCTGAAACTCCCAGCCGTTGCGTTTTTTTTGCTTTGGAAAGCATTTTGTCTTAGCCCCATACCATTCAATTTCATCATAGGCTTTTCACAGTTTGAGAACATCTTGATGTCCTTAAGAAAATGTGCCAGTGAAATGGAGAAATATTGTCAATGGCACAATGTGGGGCTTCCAAGTACAAATGTTAGTATGATTGGGTTAGTCCTATCCCTCATTAGATTGTGTCTCCCTAGAGCCATAACTACATCTGTGCCTGGCAGGGTTATGTTATCACCGAGCCATGTGGAGACCATGTGTCAGTCTTCCAAAAAAGATATATAGCTTTGTGAAGAAGCAGGACTGGATATGCTTGTGTTGCAGACCTTAAATCAATTTCTGGGACTGTTTCTACAGATGTTGGCTGTTACAAGTCTGTAAAACAGTGAATTGTAATGTGAATTGCAACTGATACACAGGCCCTAGATGGAAATAACCATATGGTATTATATAGTGAATGAAACAGAAGAAAACAAAATGACTTAACACCTTCCTATCTACATGTTTTATATATACCAAAATATCTCTCTTTCTATCTATAGACTGGGAACTCTTTCAACAATTGTCTTTATCAGAATTTGGTCTTCTGCAGTGAAAACCACTTTGATACAGAGACTGTTTACAAACTATCATCTGCTTCTAAACATATCCCAATACCCTATAGCAACAATTCATTTTCACAAGGTAATGTGGTGCAGTGGGAAATATTTACAACATTTTACATCAACTTCATTCAGGACACAACAGACTAAATTTCATGACAGAGCGAGAGAGAGAATGAATGAATGAATGAATTAGTGTCCAGGCATTTGTAAGTGTGATTGAGTTAATTATATACATGAAAAAATTTTGTGAAATATCGCTGGCAGTGCTGATAGCATGTTGTTTAAAAAAAATCTGGGGCATTTATTTGTATAGCATTGGCCACTTTTCTCACAAAACCAAAATTATGGGTCTAAAAATGGGTGTGGTTTTGGGTGGAGCTAGGGCAAGCAAATGTTCAAGAGGAAAACTCAGCTGCATGAACAGTAATTCTGTAAAGAGGTACCTATGTTTAGATGCCAAGGCCATGCCTATTTGGAGACTGTTCTGTAAAGGAAAGTAAGTGCCTAAATTTAGCTAGAGCTAGTTTAAATGCTTGCACCAAGATTGTGAATGTAGACAAGTGGAGGGGCGTAATAAAAAAAAATGTCCAAGTCCCTTTTTGGCCTAAGGCCCTAGGCGCCCAAAGTCAGCAGCAGGGAAATGTCCATTCTCAAAAAAAACCCGTCCAAAATATGTTTGTTTATTTGGTTTTTTTTCCGAGAATGGCCTACCTGTACATTGAGGCATTTAATCTCCCAGATCGCCACTACATCTATCTCTAAGCCAGGGGTGTCCAACCTGCGGCCCCATGAAGTATTTTGTGCCGCCCCGGTCGAAGGTGATGCAGTGTTTTCCTCTGCTGTCCCAGGGTGTTTACCGTCTTTCCGGCTCCCTCCTCTGTTGTGCTGCAGCATTTGTGCGGCCCCAGAAACATCTTTTTTGGCCAGTGCGGCCCAGGGAAGCCAAAAGGTTAGACATCCCTGCTCTAAGCCCTATTACCGAACAAAAATTTGCCCAATTCCCAAACGTCCAAAACAAGACCTTTTAGGCGTGGGAGGGACCAGTCCTTCGCCTAAAACCACAATTCTCTAATCGGCATATCATAAGTGCCGGTTAGAGAATCATAGAGCCATCCCCCCCTCCCCGCAACGATTGCAGCAGGAGGGATGCCCAGTCCTTCCTGCCCGCACCTGCCATGACACAGTCCCCAACGATTGTGGCGAGAGGGATGACCAGTCAATGGCACAATGTGGGGCTTCCAGTTACAAATGTTAGTATGATTGGGTTAGTCCTATCCCTCATCACTGCAACAATCGCGGCAAGCGGGATGCCCAATCCCTCCTGCTGGAACCTGCTGCGACACCCCCGCAATGATCGCCGGCAGGAGAGATGCCAAATCTCTCCTGCTGATACCCCCCACTGCCCCCCCGCAATGATCGCTGACAGGAGAGATGCCTAATCTCTCCTGCCGGACACCCCATCCCCGAAAGTTCACTGGCAGGAGGGATGACCAGTCCCTCCTGCCGGAAACCCCCCACTCCCCCAAAGGTAGCCCACCCGGACCCCCCAAGCCTACCACCACTGGCCCCCCCCACCTCCACCCGGACCCTCCCAGCCCACCCAGACTCCCCTAACCTTTTTTAGATGTCCAGACAGACTGGTCCTTCCTGTGTCTGGCTGGCAGGCCTGCCTTTCACTGGAACGGCAGGCCTGCCCCTTCCTGGTGCATCTTGGGCATTCTTCCTGCCAGCAAACCTTATGGGGGTGGGGGGTGTCTGGCAGGAGGGACTGGGCATCCCTCCTGCCGGCTAACTTTAGAGGTGGGGTGGGGGTCTTGAAGGAGAGATTGGGCATCTCTCCTGCCAGTGAGTTTTTGGGGGTTTGAGGGAGTGTCCAGCAGGAGAGATAGGGCATCTCTCCTGCCAGCAATCATTGCGGGGGTGGTGGTGGGATGTCGGCAGGAGAGATTGGGCATCTCTCCTGTTGGTGATCATTGCGGGCGGGTTTGGGGGTATCCGGCAGGAGGGACTGGGCATCTGCCTGGACCACTAAACTGATCACAGCAGCCGCAGTCAGCTCAGCGGCAACCCAATTGGAACTTATACCTGTTTTGACTTCATCTAAGTTAAAACGTATAAGCTCCGTCCAGGCAACCTCATCAAACTTTCGATTATCACTGCAGGTTGACTAAGTTTGGTTGGGCCACATCCCGCCCACCTCCCACACTAACCACTCCTCCTAACACACCCCTTTGAGCTCTGTGTGTACAGCAGGATTCAGAGGCCTAAAAAGTCTCTGGATATGTCCAAAAACCGGTTTCAATTATCGGCACTTGGACGACCTGTCTTTTAGGTTGTCCAAGTACCAACTTAGGCCGGTTTTTGGACATACAGTAAAACCTTGGTTTGAGAGCATAATTTGTTCCAGAAGCATGTTTGTAATCCAAAGCACTCATATATGAAAGCAAATTTCCCCATAGGAAATAATGGAAACTCAGACGATTCGTTCCACAACCCTAAAACTTTAATACAAAAATATTATAAGTACTTGTATTGCAAGACCACGCTCATTTAGAACAGTCACTACACTCCTGCACCATCAGAGAGAGAAGAACTATTGCCTCAGTTGTGATGATGTGATGCGTGTATATTGTATGTACTCGTATTGTAAGACTTTGCTTGTTTAGAACAGTAGTACACTCTTGCAGTGTCAGAGAGAGAATAACCATTGGCTCAGTTGTGATGTGTGTATACTGTATGTATTTGTATTGCAAGACCTTACTTGTTTATCAAGTTAAAATTTAATAAAATGTTTTGCTTTGCAAAACACTTGCAAACCAAGTTACTTGCAATCCAAGGTTTTACTGTATTTTTCTTTCGATTATGTACCTCGTAAGATTATTGCATTTTATAATCTGTCCTTGCAACTGTGCACCTTATCCAGGCTTCCTTAACTGCAAAGTAGGCACCATCAAATATTGGAGCCAGGATCAGTTAATTTATGCACAGGTGTGTTCATATGCATCCATAAATGACTAAAATACCAGCATCTACAAGCATGTACTGTATATTAGATTTATTTATTTTATTTATTTAAAACATTTTTATTCCACTTTTATCCAAGGCGGCTTACAAATTTCCATACATAATAAAATAGCAAAAAACATACATCGAATAGAGGAAAATACAGTTACAATATTCTATCTGCATAACCACAGTATGACTACATTCAGACTATTCTTAAGTACCATCATTCTTCAATTTAATAAACCATTTACAGTCGACTCCGCTTAACGGCAAGGTCTCCGGACCAGACCGTCACGTGCACTTAATTGGAGTACCACTTTTTAGTCATGAAAAATCACAGTACGCTGTAGTCAAATGCAATAAAACTTTTATTCAGCAAAAATCACACCGAATACAATTTAACACGGTTCAGTTATAGAAACAGCACTATTCTGTCTAACGCAATACACTGTAAACCTTTATTTAAAACATCATTCTACTGAAATAATCAGTCATTGTTTTCTGCACGCAGATTGCACGATTCAGGCTGTGTATCTGACTACTAATGCTGTAAAACTGTCCATAGTTGTGACATCCATTTATCTCCCGATAACAATGCAGCTTATGTAGGGATTTCAGTGCATCCAAGAAGGAAACATTCTCTGCAGGTGTTTCATTAGTCGTGATGACTGTAGCAGTATCTCCGTCCTCATCAGACTCTTAGTTGTCTGCAGTGGCCTTTATGACTGTACAGATATCGGAATTAGTGCTGTCAGATGATGTGGGCACATCGTTGTCAATGGCGACATATAGCTCAAACTCTTGTGGTGAGAGTCCAACAGGGAGTTCAGTGGATGAAGTGTCAGCTTCAGGTGTCTCAATAGATGCGTGAATGAAGCTCACCCGTCAAGAGCAATTTGAAATTGTTGATGATGAGACTTGACTCCACGCCTCCCGTTCCATGTGAAGAGAATCGAGCACCGTCATTTTTCTCGCGAGCTCAGCAGCTCGGGGACTGGATTCCGTGCTTGCATTAATCACTCTTATCACATATTTTAGGACGAGCGACCTGTACTGACGTTTGCGATTATCCCTTGGTCCATCGGTTGGATCAAAGAAGTCATGTTTGGCGGAAGAAACACGAGTTTGATGTTGGTTAGTCGTACATCATTGCTGTGTGCTGCACAGTTATCACACAGCATTACAATGTGCCTTCTACGCCTTCTCATCAGATTGTCAAGCTTCTGCAGCCATTCAATCTACAATGTCGCCGTCATCCATGTGTTTTTGTTGCTTTCATATTCAACAGGCAGGCATTTAATGTTTTTGAAGCATCAAGGATTTCGATTCTTCTCAATCACCAGTGACTCGAGCTTTTCATTACCGTCCATATTGCAACTGAGCAGCAATGCCAATCGTTCCTTTGGCACCTTGAAGCCAACAGTTTTGCTGCGTTTGAAAGCCAGTGTTCCATCAGGGATGGCACGCCAGTACATGCCTGTTTCATCGATATTGAAAATGTTGCATGGTTCATATTCACCAATGACTGATGACCATCTTTCTGCACCAAACTCATCCATGTCTTGTTTTTTGCCATGCTGCTTTTTAAATTTTATGCCGTTACGAACTTTCCACCTCTCTAGCCATCCATTTGTTGCTTTGAATTCTTCTACGCCCAGTTCTTCGGATAGCTGTGCTGCTTTCACCATCAGCAGAGGTCCACTGATTGACAGTTGTCAACTTCTAGCTTCAACAAACCATCGCAGCAACACCTGTTCAATGTCTCCAGCCTTCCCAATTCTTTTTCCGTTTTCTGGTAGGATTACTTTTGTTTTGTCAGTCTTTCAATATGGCTTGCTTTTTTTTGTAAATCTGAGAAATCTGGCTAGGATGAATGCTGTAATGTTTTGCAATAGAGATCTAACTGTCCTGTTGGTCAAGTCTCCTTAAAACATCGACACATTCAGCCAAAGACAATAACTTTTGGCCAGCATGGTGGACACGTTTAGCCAAAGACAATGATTTTTGTCCACGCAACACCATGGTGCAGTTCCGAAAGTTCGAACACCTGGCCAGGCTTAGACTGCTGTTCTGAAACACATGGCTCATCCATGTGAGAACGTGATTGCTTTTAACTGGAGTGGATGTAACGTGAACAAATAGAGGTGGGACCCATAACATCAGTGCACATAAGTGGATTGTGTGCTTATCAGAATTGCAATTATCCGGAGTTTACGTCCATTGACTTTAATGTAAAAAAAACAGGACCATGGTGGTAGGCTGTGGATAACCGAAGCGTGTGCTTAACCGACGTGCACTTAGATGGAGTCGACTGTACCTGTAAAAACATAATTCAACCATTGTTATATATTCTCTTTAAAAAAAGCTTGAACAAACAGGTAGATTTTAAGCAACTTCCTAAGTTGCAGGAGGTTTCTACAAAGACGTAGCGTTCCTGACAAGGTATTCCGCATCAGTGCTCCTTAGAGTTATCTCCTGAATGTCTAAGAAGCCTCAAAATCACCCCCACATGACACTGCTCCCATATATACAATTCCCCCAGTCAAAGTCCTAGTCTCTCCAGATACCCTCTTATCTCCTCTTATACCCTCTTATCAATCAGTTCTATCTCATGCCACTCTTGTTCCGAATCCCCTCATTAATATGGTAGGGACCCACTAGCAGTAGTACTTCAAGACCATTATGGATCCTGGCACAGTCCCATGTGGAAGCAGAGGGGACTTCTCCTTCCCTTGACCATTTGAATCACCAGCGGTGACCCACAGTGTCAGGGCAGTAGGGAGAAGCAGGTTGGGCAATGAGGGAAGGTGCTAATGCACAGGGGTGCATTTTGAATTTGAGTGGTAGGTTTGGGACTTCAACTTGGTGGGGTTGAATGGGAGAGTGGCCAGGAAGATGGGGTTTGACTGGAGGAACTGAACCGGGGAGAGTAGAGTGGGCACTGCCTTGGGACTTCTAGTTTATTTATGTCCAGTTGGCCAATACGTCTGCATTGTTATCTACTGTTATATATTTAAACTTATGTGATATACCACCTTACAAGCCATAAAGATATATCAAAGTGGTTTATACTATCAGCCATTGTCTATACAAACAAAAATTAAATGCAGGGAAAATGCCCGGCATGCCTTCTGCATTTACCGCACAGGCTTTGCGCTAGTTTTTCCAGCAAATGGTAAGTGCAAAAATGTTACTCCAGTTACTGTAGCAAATGAGCCCGAAAGTTACACATTTTAAATTTAAATCCTATTTTTTTCTGAAATTTTGCAGGATTATACAGTTGATAGCCCTTTATCTTATGGTATAAATAAGTCACATACCCAACTTTTCATATCTTTTGCTCAGTGGGTCACAAATAATTCCTAATAATAAAGCCACATATTCACTATGATGATATAGCAGTTCTGCTGTCTACTTGTATTACTTACTTTAATTATTTATATTCCACATATCCTACAATTCTATATGGATTACAAATTATTCAGGTACTCAAGCATTACCGTATTTTCACTCATATACCGCGCACCCGTGTAAAACGTGCACACGGGTATAGCGCGCGGGAAACTGTAATTTATGTAAATAAATTTTTATATACCACACACACCCGTATACCGCGCATGCCACCCCGACTCTCCCAACGCCGCCCAATTCTCCTTTCACCCGCCCCGACTCTCCTCTGGCCGCCCCGACTCTCCTTTCGCCCGCCCCGACTCTCCTCTGGCCGCCCCGACTCTCCTTTCACCCGCCCCGACTCTCCTCTGGCCGCCCCGACTCTCCTTTCGCCCGCCCCGACTCTCCTCTGGCCGCCCCGACTCTCCTTTCGCCCGCCCCGACTCTCCTCTCCCCCTTGAAGTCCTGTCCCCACCCTGAAAGCCTGATGTCCCCCCCCCGACGTCCGATTCACCCCCCCGCAGGACCACTCACACCCCCACCCCGAAGGACCGTTCGCACCCCCACAGGCTCCCCACCCCCCCCCATCATGGAGAAGTTGCCTACCGTTGTCCTGCTGCTTCCTCTGCCGGCGGTCCGCCCCTTCTCTGAGCCCTGCGTCTGCGCTGCTTCCTCTTCCAGCGGTCCCGCCCTTTCTCTGACGTCAGAGCAGTCCTTCGGGGTGGGGGTGCGGGTGCAAATGCGAGTGCGAGCGGTCCTGCGGGGTGAATCGGACGTCGGGGGGGGGGAACTATGTAAAAAAAAATGTGTACAACGCGCTCACGCGTATAACGCGCATGGTTATGCACGGTTTGTAAAATTGTGTATAACGCGCGCGTTATATGCGTGACAATACGGTATTCCCTAACTGTCCCGGTGGGCTCCCACTTTATCTAATGTATCTGGGGCGATGGGGATTAAAGGGTAAATTCTATAAGAAGCGCCCAAAAGTTAGGCATCGATATAGGCACTGTTCAGCACGATTCAAGTAAAATTGAGTGCTGTTTAGTGCATTGTGCTGAGTGGCACCTATTTGGGCACCTGTTTTGGAGGTGCCCACTAAATAGGCAAGCTCTAGGCACAACTAAAAGTTAGGCGCCCATGCGAGCGCTTAAGCACGCTTAAGAGCAGCGATTCTGTAATTAGGCACCTAACACGAAGCCATGCCCACGCCTAACATGCATAGCGCCTATTTTTTTGAAAGCCACCTAAATTTTTAGAGGTGCCTTGTTACAGAATCGCGCTTTCTTGCTAGGCGCCTAAGTTTCAATTATTGCTGATTAAAAAGCTTAATTGAGCTTGTTATTCAATTTAGATAGGCACTTGTCTAGTTGGGCACCTCACATTAGGCGCCGGCTACAGAATTTGGGCCTATATGACTTGCCCAGGGTCACAAGGAGCAGTGCAGGATTTGAACCCACAACCTCAGGGTGCCAAGGCTGTAGCACTAACCACTGCACCACACAGTCCTATGTGTACAAGTACTAAATATAATGAAGTTGTACTGAGATGTTCTTCTCAGTTTTGTATTACACTTCTCCCTCTGTATTCACTGTGATAGGGGATTAACAGAACCGCAAATACAGAAAAACCGTGAATAACTTTTTCATATGTTATTCACAGTTTTCTATTAAAAACTATCGTGAATATGGTGAAACCGCAAATAACATGATGGGAGACCTGGCCTGTTCCTGAAGGAGAGGCAAAATACGGTGACAAAAGTGCTGGGAATCAGCAATTTTCTCTGTAAACGCTTGGAATCAGCAATTTCTCTATGCAAGGTGATGTAATTGGGGGGGGGGGGAGGAGCCAGCAAGCTAAAAACCGTGAATAATCGAAACCGCGATTGCTGAAACCGTGAATACGGAGGGAAAAGTGTATATAGAAAGGTATTACTCTCTAAGGCAGTGATTCCCAACCCTGTCCTGGAGGAACACCAGGCCAATCGGGTTTTCAGGCTAGCCCTAATGAATATGCATGAGAGAGATTTGCATATGATGGAAGTGATAGGCATGCAAATTTGCTTCATGCATATTCATTAGGGCTAGCCTGAAAACCCAATTGGCCTGGTGTTCCTCCAGGACAGGGTTGGGAACCACTGCTCTGAGGTACTTCAAGCATGTAAACCACTTAGAGAAGCGGCTGCCAAAGATTGAAAGATAAAAATAGGAAGCAAAAGGGATATAGCCCAATATTATGATTTGTTTCAAAAAATACATTAAAACAATCGTCTTTATGGATTCTTTTTCTTTTGTTCATTCAGTTGCGGCTAAGGTCTAAACAAGAAGCAAGCAGGTCTTGCCAAAGTGAGTTCAGAATTTAACAAACTGATGGGCCCTTTTATCAAGCTGTGTTTGCGATTTGTAGTGCGGGCCGGCGAGGTAAATGATACAATGGTCATAGAATTCCTATGAGCGTCGGAGCACTTAGCATTTCTGGCCCGTGCTAAAAATCTTTAGTGCTTAATAAATGGGGGAGGGGGGTTCTTCAATGTTGGACTGAAATGATTGAGTCCGACAGTTTTGCTATTGTTGAATATAGTAAGTCTTCTCATGGGAGCAGCTGGGAATGCTGGGATGGGGAACATACATTCTGGTTGACTGATGGACAATAATCTGTTTACTTCTGTGGTTTATTATCACAATCATGAGTTTTGAAAACAACAAAAAGTTTATCCTTGGTCTTGCTAGATTCTTTAGCTCTGGGTTCTGCTATATTTTTCCTTGAATTTTTGTTTTCATTGTTTGGGAATACTCTCCCAGTTGTCTGGTTTCCTTTTTTTCCTTTATTGAGGTACTAAAGTGCTCATATATATTGTTGGTATTTCCTAGCAAATGTTGAAAAACAAAGCTGTGGTGGACCACAAAAAGTGGAAGGGCCACAAATAGGATGAGAGCAGGAGTCCAAAATCAAGCCACTTTGTTAAAAAGAATGAGGCAGCAAAATCCAGAGAGAATGGATATACTAAAGACCTAGCACGGTCTGTGTTTTGGTAACATATACCTTCCTCAGGAATCCATATATCCACGTTAAATCTTACCATTTGTGAATTAAAAGCTGAACAAACATGCATAGCAGTACGTAAATCTCCTGCCACAAGCAGGAAATGATGTTAGAGGGAGAGATGTGTCTGGCACAAGCAGCAGGTAAGAAATGCTGCTTGCTGCCGGCGAGAGTTTGAAGAGGTAGGTAGAGGGATAGGTGGAGAGGTGTCAGTACTCCCGCTAAGAAGGCGCCTGGGGTGATCTACAACCCGCCCCTCACTATGCCACTGCCTGCCATGTTTTTTCTTTCTTTTTTTTCAGTATCTTCCTGTCTTCCCTTCTCCCACTGGTGCAGCTCCCCCCCTCCCCCCCCCACACACACATGTTCAGTCCCTCTCTGACATACACACCGGTCCTTTAAACATTTTTATGACACACATACACATGGGTCCTTTAAACGTTTTTCTGACACTCACACCGGTCTTTTAAACATTTTTCTGACACACACACACACACTGATCCTTTAAACATTTTTTTCTCACAAACACACACACACACTGTCTCTTTTAACATTTTTCTTTGCTGGCTTTGGTAACAGCAGTTGTTAAAAGCAGCCAGAACTGACTCCTTCTTTGACCACGTCCCACCCACGCTTATATGGGAAGTTGTATCTGATGGATAGGATGCGGCAGAAGGAACGAGTAAGCTTTGGCTGCTTGTAAGCACTGCCACCACCAATGCCAGCAAAAAAAAAAAAAGTGTTTAAAGGACCGATGGGGGTAGGACCATTCGGGTCTTTATCTGCCGTCATCTACTATGAGTGTTGAGACAGGATGAAAGAGAGGGACTGGACCTGGGGGGGGGGGGGGAGTGGGAGCACTGCACCAGTGGGGCAGAAAGGAGAAGCTGAGGAAGAGATGCTGGACAGGGTGGGTGCTGAGAGAGGCATTTGACTTGCAGGGTGTGGGGGAGAGGAGAGGTACCGGAGGGCAGTGGGAACAAGAGGTCTGGACTTCGGTGAGGACAGGAATAAGAGATGGGTAAAAGTAAGATAAGCTGAACGGTGGGGCTGGAGGGTAGCGAATGGGAGAGGGAAGTAAGAGAGACAAAGAAAGATGCCAGACTGTAGGGAATAGACTGAAGAGGGAGGAGAAATGATGGGATGGGGCAGAATTGAGAAATTAAGGGGGTGGAGAGGAAAGGAGAGAGACAGAGAGATGCTGGACCACATGGATGTGGGGGTATCATAGAGCACAGAAAGAGAGAGAGAGAAAGTGTTGAACGAGGAGGGCAGGGAGAGTTAGCCCTGGACAGGCCCTTCTTGATGGGTGAAGAAGGTGTAAAAAGCTAGGCGACACTTCCTCTAATCTGTGACTTGCACACTTTTATCCGAGCTTCACTGCTTTAGCCTAGATGTCAAAAGGGCCCCTAGGGGCTCCTTTTACTAAGCTGCGATAGTGTTTTTAGTGCACGCAGGATTTTAGCCCATGCTAAACCCATGCTACGTGGCTAAAACTAACACCAGCTCAATGCTGGCGTTAAGGTCTAGCATGCATGGTAATTCAGCGCATACTAAGCGCGCGCTAAAACCGCTATCGCAACGTAGTAAAAGGAGCCCTAAGTTTACTCAGCTTGGAATCAATCTGGAATGTTCTGCAAAAAAGGTAGATTTCAAAATATCAGTGTCCTGGTCACAAAAGCAGAGTTTGAGGGGAATGATAGCCATTTTCTATACTTTTGTGGCGTGGGCAATTAAGAAAGAATTCCCCGGGAACAAAATATAAAATAAAACTTTGTTACATAGTGATACCTACAGTTTAGATTATTTTCCTATGTGTATCATTTTGCTGTTGTCCACATTAAGGGGCCTTCTTACTAAAGCTTAGTATGTGCTTAATGCCGCATGTCCTATTTTATACCTCTGGGACTTGTGACATTTAGTGCATGCTAATGGCCAGTAGCAGGCGCTAAGCTTAATTTGTGTTATCTGCAAATTTGGTCATTCACTCTTTTTTCGGATCATTTTTAAGCATGTTGAAAAGCACCAGTTCCATTCTACTGTTTATCTTTTCTGCTTTCAGAAAACTGATTGTATCATCATACTGTTTCCCATCTTTTAGCCAGTTCCCAGTTTAGAATAGGATATTGTCTTCTACTCCATGACATTTTCTCAGAAGTCTGTCATGAGGACTTTTTGTTAAATGTATTCTGAAAATCCAAACAATTTACGAGAGTAATTTTTTATAAGCAGCTTTTTTACATACAAACAACATTTAGGCATAAAATGCCTTTATAAAATTACCCTCCCCCATGTGAAAGAGCCTGCATACTTTAATATAACCCAGGCATAGGCATGTTTAGTGGCAGTTATTGGGCAGCATTCAGGCAGATTCACAATTAATATGCATGTTTTATGCACAGACATAAATGTCCATGACCTTAATTCACCTGTGATTTCTTCTGCTTTTCAGGGGTAATTTTATAGACTTACTAAAGCGCATACCGTATATACTTGAATATAAACTGAGATTATTGAGCCAAAAAAATGGCTCACAAATGGGAGTCTCGGTTTATATTTGGGTCAGCGCTGACCCCCCCCCAAAAAAAAAAACCTGTTGCAGGCCAATGCCAGGCCTGTCATAAGACCTGGTAGTCCAGCAGTGGGCCAGGACGAAATGCTAATGACTCTTTTTATCCTTATATTTCATTATAATCTAGATTTGTCTTCCTTCCTCTTGTTTTTTACCTTAAAAGTTTTTCCTTTAAATACCGATTGTAATTTTTTAAATAATTCTCCCTTTTGTTTTGATATTGTCTGTATAAGTTGTTTTATTATGTGTAATAGACTTAGACTTTGTCTAGGATTGTTTGTATTTGTTGATTTAATATGATTATCTGTCTAAATCCATGTTTGTGAGATATGTTTCCCATAATTTTGTATTTTATTTAATGTGCATCGCCTAGAATTTGGACTAGGCGTTTAATCAAATTTTATAATAAACTTGGAAACTTGGAGGGATCCCTTCCGTCTCCTGCCTCAGCCAACTGTGAATAACTTTTATCCCCCCCCCCCCCCCGCCACCTTTGCATTCCTGTTAAATCCCTGGTGGTCCAGTGGTGGGCCGGGACAAGAGGAATCCCTCCCACCTCCTGTCCCGGACGACTCTTAAGAAGTTTTACCTCCTTCCCCCCTCCTCCACATACCTTTCGAATCCCTGGTGGTCCAGCGTCGACCTTCCTTTGCTCCTGCCCGTGCAGAGCTGCTAGCTGATCAGTTGCCACAAGTAATGTGGTGTCTGAGCAGAGAGAGGAAGTACTTTGTATTCTGTTCTCATATAGATCGCTGCCTCAGTCCAGGAATCTCTAAGCAGACCTGTGCTATATTCCACAGAAAGCACAAACTGAATTTTCTGAAATATACTTTATTGAATATAGTAGATGAACTCACAGTTGGTAGATTTTTTTATTTTGCAGCTGGAGGTGAAAATTAGAAGTTTTGCGGCAGAGGTGAGAGAATAGTTAAGGGAATGGGGACTTGTACACTGCCTTTTTGTCGCTTTGGCCTTTCAAAGCTGACATTCAAAGCGGTGGGCACTGGAGGGTTAAATGACTTACTCAGGGTCACAAGGAGCAGCACCGGGATTTAATCTCACAACCTCTGGGTGCAGAGGCAGCAGCTGAACCAGTGAGCCACAGCCCTTCCTTAGACAGTAAGGTATTCCAATACTGTGTTCAGTTTAACCCTTGTGGATAACTGTACTATTTGACAGCCAAGATTTAATATCTCCTGTCGCCTGTGGTCGTCCTGAACCATTTCTACACAGGACAAGGTCACTTCAGAGCCTGCCTTAAAAGATGGGAAATGGCAAACAGTGGCCTATGCAATTGCAGAGAAATAGACAGTCTCATGTCACGATTCTCATCCACTGACTCGGTCGGGCAGTGGTTTGGCAGCACTTCATAGAGCCGATAAGGCTGCTGTTGGCTGGCTGACTGTATACAGCACTGTTTGCACACAGTAATAATAATACTAAAACGCAGTGAGTTTTTGCATCTACTGCACTTTAGCAGCCAAAAGTAGCATGTAGTAAGTGAAAGGTATGTGCAGTAACTGTTTCAGGCATTTACAACTCAAAAAAATAAAAGTGCCTTACTACCCAGTAAGTTTATTTGTAATTAGTGCAGATGCACTTTTAATGACTTCTATTGTTAGAGTTACCAGATGTCAGGGGAAACCCACTTTTTTTTTTCAAATGGGGGAATCTGTCTGGGTTTATTCAGCACTCCAGACACCCCTACCTACCTCCTCCCCAGGCCTGGCTGCTGTAATTTAATCTTTGGGAAGTCGGTGGTTGCAGCAATAAGTACTGTTGCCAGCCTGCCCTGGAAGCTACCTCTCTGCAGGTGCTGCCTACATGGGAACAGGAAGTCACTGCAGAGAGGCAGCTTCCGGGGCAGGCCGGCAGCAGCAGACTCACCTCATTTTCTGCTGGCTGCCCATACAGTGGCTGGGCCCGGGGAGAAGGTAAGTGGAGGAGTCAGGAGCTAGAGAGGTCATGAGGGGAAGCAGCATCGGAGGAGGGAAGGGGGGGGGGCTGAAGAAACATCATGAAGGAAGGACTGGAGAAGCATTATGGAAAGGAGAGAGTGCTGGAGAAAAAAAGAATGGATTAGGGCAGTGCTGGATGGGAGGGGAGAGACAGAAACAACAGGAAAGAAGGTTGGAAGGTGAGATTACCCATGGGGGTACCCATGGGTGGGGGGGGGTGTTGGAAGGAGAGAGAGAGAGCAGCACCCGGGGGAGGAAGGTTGGAGGAAGGGAAAGAGAGAGAGAGAAGCACTAAAAGGGTACAGAGGATGGGGAGGGGGGACCAAGGAAATGGGTGGAGTGTGGGCAGGGCTGTGGGTGCAGTATGGGTGTGGCTATAGTGAGAGTGTGGGTAGGGTCATGTGTCATCTTTTTTTGTCTTCACAAATATGGTTATCCTACCTATTGTAAATACTGGCAGGTAAAAGTGTGAGGGTGCACAAGTATTACTGTTGAAAAATACAGTTTACACAAAGACAACTCAGATCAGGGTTCCTTTCTGTATGCTTAAAATCCTCCATGCTGCCATCTGCATGATGAAATAGCACCTGTTCTGATCTCTCCACATATACTGGAGTGCTTTTTCATCCCTGTAAGTCTTCTTTTTTATATGGGTGAATTGCATCTTTGTAAAGTTTATTTATTTTTCAGGATTGTGTCTTAATTAAGCTGTATAATTAATTTTGATTAATGCTACCATATCTTCATTGAAACCTTGAAACCTACTGAGATGTGAACATCTATCAAACCCCTGTAGATTTTCTACCCTGATCCTAGTTAAGAGAATTTTTTAAAGTGAGCTCTATTCTGTTCCATAGCCAGACAGCCAATTTTGAGCCCAAAGTGGGTGGACACACATTTTTTTCTGCCCTGCCCCACCTCAAAATATAAGCACTTTAGCTAATGAGGATCCTAAGCTTTGTCAGCTGAAGACTTTCTCTAAAGGTAGTCAGAGCTTCCTTTTACCAAGCTTGGCAGGCAGCAGCAAATGCTTAATTGTCAGTGATTCAAGGATGCTGTCACAGACTGTAGAGCTTGGAGGAAGGAAGTTTTTGCCGTCTTTTGGAGAAAGTTCTCAGCTGGGAATGCTTGGGCATCCCTACCATCTATATAGCAAGGGTCAGGACCTACCCAATCCACTCTTCTCCCTGCCTGCTCTCCAGTTTTCCTACCTGCCATTACTAGCACCCTGGCAAACCCTCACCAAATACAGAACCAAGGGATCACAAATTAGTAATAAAAATATTTAGATAAAATTTGAGCTAAGAGCCACAAAAAGTTAAACTTAGCATGTACTGTAACAATGGAGACATAAAACCAAAATGCATTTCCTTTTCTACTGAATACAGTACAAAGATATTTGCTATGCACATTTCCCAAGGATAAGCTACCGGTAATTCCCCTTTAAGTGACTGTTGCCCATTTTTTCTTTTTTTCCCTCACTACACATGTCTCTGACTTATTGATCATTCTTCTTTAGCTCTTGTCTCCCTCTTTGTCACCCTTCTCCTCCTCCTTTTCACTTTTCTGCTACCTATCAAATTTTCATCTTATCTCCCATTCCCCATCTCATTCCTTCCTCAGCCTTCCATTCCCTTTCATTTTCAATTTACTATACTCCCCATTACCATATTTCTACCCTCTATAATCACTATCCTCTTATCTATTTCCTTATCACACTCTCCTGGCCTCTTCTACAGGGTTCCACCATTCTCATTGTCTTCCTTCCTCTACCCTTCTAGCCCAGCATCTGCTTCTTCTTCCTTCCCTCCCCACTCTCATAGCCTGACATCTTATTCCTTCTCTCTTCTCTCCTGTTTTCTCCCCCATGGTCCAGCATTTCTCCTGCTTTCTTCCCTTACTCCCATTATCCAGTATCTCTCCATCACTCTTCTGATCCTGGATCTAACATCTCCCTATTTCTCTCCTCTCAACCTCCCGTGTATCTCTCCCTCCCTCTCATTTACCCCCATGTCCAACATCTCTCTCTCTCTTCTTTGTGCCCTGGGTCCAATATCTCTCTTACCCCTCCTCCAAGCAGTCTTCTCTCTTTTCCTTCCTTCTACTGCCATGTCTAACATGTCTGCTTCTTTCCCATTGTCCATCATCCCCCCCCACCCCACCCCACATATACCCTGGGTCAAACATCTCTATTTAAATTACTTTGAATATTGGACAGTGCTGTGCCCTGCTTGGTTTCTGCCCTCCCAACATACCCCACTTAATCCTTCTTCACCTCAGAGAGATCTTCAGGCAATGCCCATATATTAACTGGGGGACATATTAGTGTGGGCCTCCGAGGTGGTGTGCTTTCACAGTCTTTCAGGTGTCCTCACTCCCTTCTTCTTCATGAGCTTCCTGTGGGCAAAAAATGCTTCCAAGGGACATGTCCCTTGCAGGGTCCATGAGTGCATGCTAGTTCAAAGGCCTGGGGTTGACTTTTCTTCCAGCTTATGCTGTGGGTGCTGCCAAAAGATCACAGCCATATTAGGGTCCTTTTATTTATTTGGTTAGATATCCCGTACTCCCAGGAGAGCTCAGAACGGGTTACAAGTTTGCATACATATTAAAGTGTATTTATACAAAGTGGTGATGGCAAAACATAAGTCAACAAAGCTTGGCAAAACACAACATGACAAAAACATGGCATGGTGAGACATAGCATGATCAGCACAGTACGGCAAAACATAGCATGGCAAATATAGTATTAGAAGCGTGGCTGACCTAGTATGCACAGTAGAGGCTATACTGTACATTATATCACTGGAGGTGACTTGGTAGGGTGGAGCATTTTATTATGGGCAATATAAAATGCAACAGTATATAAAGTACATGGTACGGTGGAGGCTATACATTATAGCAGTATAGAATATGCAATATCAAATGTGACAGTTGGAGGACAAGATAACCGCATAACACATTAAAAAAGTAATGCCATAGGCGGTTGCTTATATGAACTATGTCAAAATTCTGGGTTGTTTTTATATTGATCACCTTAACTATAATGGCCTATTGCTGTCTCCTGTGCAAAATTCATCTGATTGTAATGCTAAACCTTACACCAGCTGCCTTAAACATGCCTTGGATGAATCATTGATTAGCCTGTATTCTTTGTAATCATAATGAAAGGTTATTCATGCCACTTATAGCCATTTCTTACTTGGAAGCCTCTGCCTGGGGTTATAGTTCAACACACTTCACAGCTGTGCTGTTATCTCACCAACCATCAAGGGAACTGCGCTTCCATTACCGGCCAGTGAAAACCAGCAGTCAATAAATGTCACTCAACTACCTCTATCAGCTTGGCCAATATGACTTTCTTCCTAGGGGATAAATAAGCCTCATTTGGGGGGGGGAACATAAAGAATTTCAAGTCCTCCTTGAAGTTGCTTTTTCCCCTCTGCAGAATCCCTTGCACTGATAAATTTCATGTTAGACACTGTAATTCTTTCATTTCCAAAGGTCTCTTTTAACTCATTAGCTGCAAAATTTATTTGAACAGAATCTGAACTTGACAGCTGAAGGGTTAAAGCTTGTTGTCCGTCCGTCCGTCCCTCCCCCCCCCCCCACACACACACACACAATTCCCATTATGTAAAGTATATTAGAGTAGAATGCTCCAAGCTTTTTACTTTCATAAAATAGAAAGCATAGTTTAATTTTGCAAAGGGAGACGAGTGAATATGCCAAATCTTTTCAAACGTGTTTCAACTATAGAAGAATGCCCAGTGGAAGGCACTCTCGGTTTGTTTCTATTAGCTGTCATTCTAGGACGCTGTGACCTGCAGGTCGATCAGCAAATCCACTTGATTGTCTGTGTATCAAACAAAGTATACTTTGTGGCTTTCTCTCTGTAATATACATTTATAAAATGTTATGCAAGTCCTTTGGAATAAATTGACTTAAGTGCATTTTTGGAGACGGTTGCAGGACAGAATCGATGCTGTGGTCAATACATTGACTCACAGCAAGACTGAGGGTTTGAGGCTTTGGGTTGGGCTGCTGCCAAATACAATGGTAATCCAATGGGGATAAAAATGAATTCACCTGTACTAAGAGACAGTTTTCACTGGTTCAGAATTGGAAATATGTATGACATTAGAAAATCCAAGTGCAGCTCCTTGAGATAGATTAAATGCAATATTTCTGTCTGGGGTGAGCAAAACCTGTGTTATCTTTGCTTTTAAAAAATAGAGTTAAACTTTTAACATTAAGTAAATTTAAGCTGACAGGAGTAATATACAGTATTGTAGCTCACTTGTGTTTATTTTTGGTCCAGTGAAAACTAAGAGCTTCTTTTACTAAGTTGCGCTAGCGGTTTTAGCGTGTGCACTACACGCTAATGTATCCATAGAGCTGGCGTTAGTATTTTCCACAAAGCGTGGGGTTAGCGCGTGCTAAAAAACGCTAGCGCAGCTTAGTAAAAGGGGCCCTAAATATGTATAGCTGAGAGGCAACTGTGTGTTCTTTCACAACGTGAAAAAAATGGCATGTGTTTCTTTTCTTTCTCTTGAACTGTTCATTGAGTATCCAAAGGAATGCAATGGCTAGGTAGCTAGTTTGCTGTAACCTCCGTGCAGGGACAGATAGAAAAACAAAAGGCAGCAGCCTAGGAGCCATCCAAGAGCAGGGATTTTGCCCTATGGGTTGACCTATTGAGATCAGGTAGTTACCAGGACTTTAGTGATACAAGGCTACCTCCTGGAATCTAGAAAACGGAGTCAGGAGAAAAAATCTAGACTTTAGGAGCAAGCATAGGCATCAGAATGGGGGAGGTCACAGAGTCAGTTATGGCTCTACTCCCCCACCCACCTTCTCCCTGCCGCTGTAATTCCAAATCTTCCTGTAGCCGCCGAGGATGAAGACTTCCGGGGCAGGCCTGTTCATTGACGCTGCGCGGCGGCTGCCGGAACATTTAAAATTACAGCGTCTGGGAAAGGTAGGTGGGGGAGTCGGAAGCTGGAGAGAGAGTTCCTGCCACAGGATCCTGCTGGGGTTAGGGCGGAGCCTTTGGGACGCCCCTCCCCCAAAAGGAAAAAGCGTTCTGCTGCCTATGGGAGCAAGAGTGAGGAACTAGAGCAGAACTGAAGAACAAAATAGAAAGCAGTTGCAACAAAGATGATCAGAAGCTGGCACTGGAAGTGGCTGGGGATAAAAACCAGAGGCACTTCATGAACACAGTGCAGCCCCTATGCAACAAACCTTATACCAAACATGGCTAACAGTGACCTAGATACTATCACAAAGTGGGTAAAGGTACAGCCTGCAGCTAGAGTGAGCGGGGATACAGTTCCCATTAGCTCCCATCAGAGTCCAGAGAAAATTATGGGATATAATAATCCTCTATAATAAAACTGTAAGCGCGCATGCGCACATAGGACGGCGTGATCCCTGCCACCGTGGTCTCTGGGTCCGTGCTGAATTCCATTTTCGAACACGAAGGCAGGGAACACGCCAGAGACTCCCCCCTCATGCCTTCACTCACCAACCGCTGCCGCTGCTCCTCTTCAAAGCAGCCTGCTGAGGTTCGCGGCTGGCTGTAGCAAACCTCGCAGGGCACTCTGCACCTCGGTAGCATGTTCCTTCTGACGCACGAGATTGCGTAAGAGGGAACATGCTACCGATGTGCAGAACGGCCTGCGAGGTTCACTACAGCCGGTCGCGATCCTCACCAGGCTGCTTTGAAGAGAAGGGCAGACGCTAACGGACCAGGAAGCCGGATGTTGGACAGGGGAAACAGGGAAGAAGTGCTTCTTGACAGGGGGGGAGGTAACAGGAAGGGGGGCCTACTGCTGGACAGGGGGAGCAGGAAAGAGGTGCTGCTGGAGAGGGGGGAGGTAAAACGAAGGGAGAAGGGCTGCTGCTGGACAGGGGGAGCAGGCAAGTGGGTGGTGGTAAACAGCCGAGGAAAGAAAGAGACAGAAAGAAAGACAGACACACACATACATCTATTCTAGCACCCATTAATGTAACGGGCTTAAAGACTAGTAATAATAATAATAACTTTATTCTTGTATACCGCCCATCCATAGAAGTTCCGGGCGGTTCACAAGAACTGTACAATCAGTGAAGTATACATATGTTTCATGTGGAACACCTTTTTTAAAAAAAATATTTTTCTCTCTTGATTGAAACAGGTAATAAAAGTTGCTGTCATACAAATTGTTCTTTGCACATTTCCTTCCACTGAAGAGTGCTTAGATGTGATGTGTATTAGTGTGTATTCATTGCAGTTATTGCTTTGAGGGCATGGTACCAGCTAGTCTACCTTCTTTTGGATCATACCAAGCAGTGCTGAAAATTTGCAAGTGTGTGTGTGTGTGGGGGGGGTTAAATAAGATGTGTTGCAAGTGGGGAGGGGGGGTAAATAAGATATATTATTTGGATTTTATTCACACTGTTTCCAGTAATAATTCAAGGTGAGTTGCATTCAGGTACACTGTTTGTGGAGCGTTTGCACTCTAATTTTGAACCTGAGACAATTGAGGGTCAAGTGACATGTCCAATATCACAAGGAGCATCGGTGGGATTTGAACTGGGCACGCCTGGAGGTTGTTTGGTGGTTGTTTATTCCTCCATTCCATGTAATGCATATTAAGGGCCAAATAATATGTTATCGCTATAACGCTCCTTAATAACTAAGGGCTCCTATTATGAAGTAGCGGTTTAACGCACGTAATAGCGCGTGCTAAACCGCCGGACGCGCTAGCCGCTGCCGCCTCCTCTAGAGCAGGCGGTAGTTTTTCGGCTAGCACGGGGGTTAGCGCGTGATTAAAAGGCCCACGTAAAAGGAGCCCTAAATTTTCAGCATTTCTTTTCTATTGAATAGTATTTAATGTAAGCGGTTCCAATCTAGTCTACTTAACTGATTCTTTAAACATACATTTTTTTTTTGTGTTCCTTGTAGGTTTCATGGTTGTAGGGTCTTTGTTTTACTGTAAGAGCAAAGTACATTTTTTAATCATGCGTAAGCTTCAGTGCTTCCCAAAAGTGCTCCAGCGTTTTCCACTCTTCCCTTTTAAAAAATCAGGACACATTAGTCATTTCTCATTACTCAATACTTTCCAAAGTGCTGGATGGCAGTGTAGATTTATGTGGTCACCCATCATACTCTAAGGGAGGTTAAACCATGGAGGAAAATAAAATTACCAGTAATTAAATTTACAAGCAGGTTGCCATTGAGAGAAGATTTATTACTTTAGCAAGAAAGATGGTCTAGCCACATACACACACAAAAAAAATATGGATTCAGTCACCTTCCTTGATATAGATATTATAAAGTTCTCTTTCAATTCATATAATTAAAAAAAATAACATTTTTTTTGTTAGGTTAATGGGCTATTCAGCCGAGAGCTATACGCAGTGAGCAATAAAATAGCCGCACTGCAGCACTGCTACATTTGCTGAGAGCTGATTCAGTGCATTAATATCAGCTTGTACAGTATCTTATCATTATATGTACTAGACAAACAGTAAGTTTTAGAAGAGGAGGAATACAGATACAGTGATGCCTTGGAATCTGAACTTAATCCGTTCCAGAACCCCGTTCGAGTTCCAAAGCGTTCGAGTTCCAAGACAGTTTTTTCCCCTTGAAAATAATAGAAACTGGATTCATCCGTTCCTGGGTCCCACAAACTCAAATTTTGACAGTAAATACACTGGATTTTAAGGTAAAATATTAACAAATATTCCAAAGCAGCATTCAGATTCTGGGGCAGAAACACACACACACAATGCGCAGGGCGTTCGGATTCCAAAGAAGAGTTCGGATTCTGGGGCAAAATTTACTACAAAAAAAAGGTTGTTCGGATTCTGAGGTACCACTGTACTAGGACATAATTGTTTTGTTTTATTTATTTATTTTATTAACTTAAACTGAATGGGTACAAGTGGATCGATTTTTTTTGCTCCGTCAAAAATTACAAAGACTAGGGGACACTCGATGAAGTTACACGGAAATACATTTAAAACCAATAGGAGGACATTTTTTTTTTTTCACTCGGAGAATAGTTAAGCTCTAGAACGCGTTGCCAGAGGATGTGGTAAGGGCGGATAGCGTAGCTGGTTTTAAGAAAGGTTTGGACAAGTTCCTGGAGGAAAAGTCCATAGTCTGTTTTTGAGAAAGACATGGGGGAAGCCACTGCTTGCCCTGGATCGGTAGCATGGAATACTGCTACACCTTTGGTTTTGGCCAGGTATTAGTGACCTGGATTGGCCACCATGAGAACGGGCTACTGGGCTTGCTGGACCATTGATCTGACTCAATAAGGCTGTTCTTATGTTCTTGACATCAGACACAATATAAGGAGGAAAATGTGCAAAAGTAGAGGCCAGTAGAAAAGAAGAGAGAGCCTTGTCTTGTTTTCCTGAGAACATTTTCCTACTTTAGCACCCCAAGGTTTTTAGGTGTCCATTTGTAAGGGAAAGAGGTTATGACTAGGGGCAACCACAAAAGAGGAGGAGGTTAACTCACGATCAGGTTACCAGTATGGGACTTCAACATGATGTATTTTAAAATTACACAAAGGAAACATTCTGGTTATGGCCCCTACAAAGTCTAGAAAAATGAGGCAAGATTTTAAGAAAACCAAAGAAAGTAATTATTGAAGTGCATAAAATCCAACATGGCTATGTTTCGGCTTCTGCCTACATCAGGGGTAAAGCATAAATAAATGTGATCTCAAATATTTTATTTAGTAATATTTGGTCTCAAATAGTCCTCCTTAATATTGTCAAATTCTCAATCTTATCAATGGAATTGACTAACAGATCACACATTTTGTCAGGTTTTATGAACTCCAAATCAATTATGAATTTTTTTTTTAAGTTCAGTTTGTTTTATTGACTTTCAAACATTTACAGAATACAAGAACAATGGAGAAACAAACTGTGTTATGCAGATATACAGCATGAATGCAATTTGTGATTTGTACATGAAACACTGTATATAACAATCTATGCATTAGATGAACAAAATATATACTCAGACAGCAAATAGAAGGGTGCAAGAAGAGAAGCGAAAAGAAATGGAAAATAGCTATTCAGATCTGCAATAGGACAAAACAGATGACCACGCTTTGCTATAAGAATGATAAGAGTTAGTCTTTTCTGCAGCTATGAGCTCATATTTAGAATATAGACTGACAGTGTTCCACCAGGAGTTATGATGTAAGGTCGACAAATCTTTCCAATTGGACAAAATGGATTTAATTGCGATTAGTAATAGACATTTGAGCAATCTAATTTCATATTTGTCCAATTGAGACTTTTGAAGAGCAGCAGCCCCATATATGACAATAGACAGAGATACCTCTTCAGAGATGGGGAGTATCTTACATATGGTAGACCAAACGTCAGCCCAATAAGTGGTCAGCTGAGGGCAATTAAAAATCATATGGTCTAAAGTGCCCACTTCTTGCAAGTAAGACCAACATTTGTTTGAAACTGAATTTCCTAGTTTCGACAACTTGAGTGGTGTCCAATAGGCTCGATGATATAAAAATAACACTGTGTGCATGATGTTAGTCGATTTAAGAGCTTTAAATGAAGTCAACCAGTTATCTTCCCAGTCACAGGCATCAGCAGCCAATGAGGTGTCGTGGGCCCATATGTCATACAGTGCAGTAGGTGGTGAAAATTTCTGCTTGTGCACCAGTTTGTACCAAGCCGATGCCTGATCAGGTTGAGAGTTGATCAAAGATGACCATTGTAATATGGTGGGAAGATCCGCAGACAACTTAGATTTCTGTAAATATGTGGATATACAGTGCCTCATTTGTAACCAATGGAAATGATGGGTGGAGTCTAAATCATAAGTCGCAGAAAAGTCGGAGTAGTCAATAAAGGTGTGGTCTGATAACAATTGGCTGATAGACCAAATACCCTTTTTGCGCCAGGACTTCCATTCCATATATCGACCCTGTATTTGCAGCATTGGGTTGTGCCACAGAGATGAATGGGTAGTAGAGTTCCAAGACACAGGAGCAAGATTATCCAATTCCTTCAAGGCGATCTTGGTAGATGACAAAATGAGGTCGGTATTCAGAGTATTATTTGCTGAGGTGAAGGGGACATACATTAGATGGTCATTTGGGAGCATCACACGTTCCAATTTTAACCAAGCAGGTATAATTATGAATTTTTGATATTTATTTAAAGACACCTCTGTGGTTTAATTTTGTGGTTTTATTTTCTTTGGTTGTTTCATGCACAGTATGTCCTAGTTGAGGGATTTGAATTTGCTCTTGAGCCTGGATGGCACCATATAATTTGTTTAGTAAGTGCTGTCCATATCATTGTAGCCATGGCAGGCCCTCCGGCCTCAAGATGTTTTAAATTCAATTAACTTCCCTAACACAGCTGACACTCATGATAATATTGTATTAACAATTGGGATCTCATCCCATTTAGGTATTGCTAATCAGATTTTAGAACCAAGAAGCTTTATGTGAGAGGTTTAAAGAGACGAGTAGTTTTGGCTGGTTTAAAATTTACTAAGAAGCAGCAGCTAGCTATCCAATGATAGGTACCACTGCCAGCATGAAATATAAATTCTGCACAAGAGGTCCCTAAAGTGCAGGGAGCCCACAGAAAATGGGGGCCTGTGTGCTACTCTTCTCATAACAGCTGAGATAAATCCCTATCCCTCTCCAATTGGGGAAGGGAACTTTCCAGAATTGTCATTTTGGGGCTTTTAATTTGAACTTATGCCACTGCAGCTTGCTCTCTGTCCTCTTTTCTGATTGTGTTTTTCTTTAGAATACATTTCTATAGGAACCAGTCTTGTGGTTCAGTGACAGTGCTGTGTACTAAGGGTGTACAGCCAGAAATTTTTTGTCTTGTGTCATTTCCTGTGTTGTTTAGTATTACTATGTATCATTTCTATAGCACTGAAAAGTGCATGCAGCACTAGCGCTGTACGTTTAGCATGCAACAGATGTGGACCTACTCAGAAGAGCTTACAATTTAATTTGAACAAACAGGACATATAGAGGGACTTGTGGAGTTTCTTGCAGAGAATGATAGGCTGGACATTGGTAATTTTAAGGTGAGTGGGAGTTAAGAGTTGAAAGCAGTGGACTTTTAGCTTGGATTTGAATACTGCTAGAGATGGCACCTGACATAAAGACTTAGGCAGCTTGTTCCATGCATATGGTAAAGCAAGGTAGAATGGACAAAGGGCTAGATTCACTAAGGCCATGGATCGGATCCAATCCGTGAGTGATCCGATCCATGGCCAGGGGGCTGATTCACGAAGCACCGTCATGCAAATGAGGGCGTTCAGAATCACACCCCCAACCGACTGCCCAGATCGCTCTCCAGCGATCCCAACACATGCGCAGACCATCTGTAGATGGTCTTCGCATGCGCTGGCCCTCCGTGCCCGGCAGAACTTTTTTTTTAAAAAAAACTTTTTTGCAAGCCCATGATTTTAACCTGCTTTAAACCCCATGAGTTAAAACCACGGGCTCACACTGCGGGGCAGGTGATTGGGGCAGAGTGCTTGAAAGTTGGGGGGGGGGAGAGAGCAGGAGATTGAGGCAGAAGCAGGGCAGCGATCGGGGCAGACAGAGCTGGAAAGTCGGGGGCTGAGAGCAGGCAATCGGGGCAGACAGAGCTGGAAAGTTGGGGGCTGAGAGCAGGAGATCGGGGCAGAGAAAGGGGGCAGAGAGCAGGGTGGCAGAAGGCAGGGCACTCGGAAAGGACCTGAGCGACTGGTCCTCAGCAGTCACTTATTTTTGGATCGGTCAGCCCAGTTGGTGTCCCTCATTTTGTTTAGTGAATCGCTGCCTGCCTACATTTGAATGCAGTTCCCCCTCATTTGCATGTGCAGATCGGAGGATGATTGGGACAGAGGTTAGTGAATCAGGTCAGAGGGAAATTGGGTCACAAAGGGGTTGCAAACCGATCGGTACATGATGGGTTTGCTTAGTGAATCTAGCCCAAAGTCTGGAGTAGGCAGTGGAGGAGAAGGGTATGGAGAGGAGGAACTTGCCCGATGAACAGAGTTCATGGGTGGTGGGCGGAAGAAAAGTGTGGAGAGATATTGAGGGGCTGGAGAGTGAGTGCACTTGTAGTTCAATAAGAGGAGTTTGAACTGTATTCAGAAATAAATGGAGAGAGCCAGTGAAGTGGATCATGTTGGGATTTAGAGGGAAACGGAACTGCAGTTGGAGCCTGAGAATGAAAAAGGCAGGAATGAATTTCAGGACTTATAATGGAAGAATTATGCACAAAAATTGCATGCAGAATTTTCTGTGCTGAATTCTGTCAGGAGTGATTACTGTTTCAGCAGGCTTAGAATGTTTTGAGTTGTCTGCCTGATATCTTTGCTGTTTTTCTATTTAGTTTTATGTGCATTTTGTCTCAAAGGTGTGTTATTTTTGGTTTTTAATATTATAATCCACTTTGAATTGTGATTCTTTTTTTTCAAGATTAATGGAATATATGTAATACAATAAATGAAGGCAGAGAAAAGCCCTCGCGATCCATTCAGTCTGCCCAACAAGGTGGCCAGAACCACACTCACCACTCTGCGCACGCCCCAGTCACTCAGGTTTAAATGTTGGTTGTTAAATCACTACCATGCCAACCATATAAGCAGCTAAACACGATGGGGATGATACATGGGTTATAGCTAAGACTAAGGCCAGATTCTCAAAACCCCGTGTTAAAAAGCGATAGTCTGCTAATGCAGCCATTTTGATAGCGAATCTAAAAAAGCGAGACATTCTCAAGAAAATCACACATGCAAATGAGGTCGGCGGACAGCAGCAAAGATTCACTAAATTTGCATGTGATAGCACTGGGCACAGGCGCAGAAAAAAAATGCTGCAAGAAACCCCTCCCCCCAAAAAAAACCAACACAACAAAGGGGGGAATGATGTTAAGTCTCTCCCACTGTCAATCAAAAACCCCACCCCCTACAGTGGGAGAGATGCCCACACTCTCCCGTTGCCCTAAAATCCCTGCCACGACCTTCCCTCCCCCCCCCCCCGAAGCAGTAGAGATGCCCACACTCTCCTGCTGCCCTAAAATCCCTGCTGCGACGTGACCTGCTGCAGCGGGAGGGGGTCGGGTTGCATCACGGCAGGGATTGTAGGGCAGCAGGAGAGTGTGGGCATCTTTCCTGCTGCAGTGGGGGGAGCCACAGCTGGGATTTTAGGGCAGTGGGAGAGTGTGGGCATCTCTCCCACTGCAGGAGAGGTGTTGCTGTTGTTCCCGGGGGAGGGGGGAGGTGTTCGCCACCTCTGCTGCAGGGAAGGGATGTTGTGATGCAGCAGAGAGAATGGGCATCTCTCCCACTGCATCACAACAAAGGGGCTTTCTAGCAGTCTCTGACACTGGACCAGTCGGCACCCCTGGACCAGTCGCTTATTTTTGTAGCCACAAGCCAACACCGCTTTTAGAAAATGGCTTGTCATTTTTTTAAGAATCCACCCGAGAGCTCATTTCAATATTGTGGAGCCCATTTGCATGTCAGTGTCAGAGACTGCTAGAAACCTCACTAAAGACAATATATATATATATATATATATATATATATACACACATAACTTTATTGATTTTCCAAATATTGACAGTGTAATAAACAAGTATATAAACGTATAATAAAACAATAAAAGCACATTCATCTAACAGACATATCTGGTCAATCATTTTAACCCAACCACCTTCCCAGTGACTAATCAATAACAGCACAATACATATATTCATTCAATAACCTTCCCTTATGTAAAATAATAGCGCAATCCCACCCACCCTAGATGTATATATTCAAATGTGTAGAACTAAGATAGATAGACATATCCCCCCCACACCTTCTCCCCCTTCCCTGGATGTGCGTGTGGAAATAAACAAAAAGTTAAGACATAGAAACAACTATAATGAGGTAATAAAAGATGTCAACGGGCCCCAAACCAGTTTAAATATATTGCTATGCCCAAACATATCAGCATTCATTTTCTCATATCTATAATTGGAGCATAAATTCGCCCACCAAAAAGGAAAATTATCTCTTTTGATAATCTGCCGCTAAACTGCGTGCAGGCTAAACTGTCAGAAAACAGTTTAGTGACGGCGTTAAAGTTTTGAGAATCTGGGCCTAAGTATTTCTGACAGAATTCAGCTTACTAGTCAAGGTGCCTTCTCCTGCCCTCTAAGCTGCACAGCACCTCCACTCACTGTATGTGAAATAAAATGATCTAACATACTAGAGCTGTGGAAACTTCAGCTGTTTTTTGACATGTGCAGGACACAGACCATAGAAGTCTGACTGGTATTGGCCTCAATTCCCACAACTTTTGCCCCAAGATAACACCTCGACAGCCATATTGAATTTCGATCTTTCTATTTAGGCATCTCCTGTGTCTATCCCATTCACATTGAATTCATTCACAGGTGTTGTCAAATATATAATCTTAGTAAAAATTGGTACTTACTTAAGTAGGCGCTGGTGCTGAGTGATGCTGCTCTTTTTTGTCAATGTATATTTTTCTAAAACGCTTGGTTCTTCTGTATGTTTAGGAAAACAGATGTGTATTTCCCACGGCTCTATACAAGGGGATGCTGAAAAATTCTCAGCCAAAACAAGTAGAGAATGACGTGGATATGGTTCAATAAGTGATCTGAAATAGAGAATGACATGGGGACAAATTTTTTCCCTTCCCCATGGGAGTTCATTTTCCTGTCCCGTCCATGCGAGTTCTTTTCCTGTCCCTGCCCCATTCCCGCAAGCTCTGTCCTCAACTGCACAAGCATCAAACACTTTAAAATCATAAGTGTTCGAGGCTTGTGCAGTTAAGGCAGAGCTTACAGCAGAGGTCTCAAACTCCCTCCTTGAGGGCCGCAATCCAGTCGGGTTTTCAGGATTTCCCCAATGAATATGAGATCTATGTGCATGCACTGCTTTCAATGCATATCCATTGGGGAAATCCTGAAAATCCGACTGGATTGCGGCCCTCAAGGAGGGACTTTGAGATCCCTGGCTTACAGGAATGGGGCAGGGATAGGGATGGCGACAAAATTTGCGGGGATGGACAGGGAAATTGAGTTCCTGCGGGGAAGGGGGAAAAAATTTACCCCCGTGTCATTCTCTAATCTTAAACAATGTCAAAACATAAAATTTTGTTTCTGCCAATTAGCAATTCATGAAATAAGATAACACTCTTTTTCAGCTACAGTGTCAAAATAACACTCAGAATTTAGGAAGTTGGTTAGTTGGGCTGAGAATTTTTCAGCTAACCCTTGCAAAGGACTCTGCAACCAATTTAATCAGCAACCAAGAAAAAGGGAATAGATAGAGGTAGACCCTTGGGGCTCCTTTTACAAAGCCACGCTAGGGCCTTAACGCGTGGAATAGCGTGCGCTAAATTGCCCCGCTAGCCGCTACCGCCTCCTTTTGAGCAGGCGGTTGATTTTCGGCTAGCGCACGCTATAATGCGCGCTAATCCGGTGCGTGCGCTAAATTTTAACGCACCTTCGTAAAAGGAGCCCTTGGTCTTTCTAATGCAAAGGAAACTATGCTACCAGAGGATAAGAAGGAACAGTTTTCTAATATAATAAAACGCTAGGCCGCGCATGCGCACTTCCTATGCGTGCGCCGGTTTTACATGAGCTGTAGCGACCCATAGGAAGTGCGCATGTGCGGCTTACGGTCTGGCCTGCTCCCTGTTGAAAGACGCAGCGGTGGCTACTCTCACGATCCCCGCCTGCGTTCCCTCCCTTCCTGTAAGTTGGCCGTCCCCGCCGCCATCGTTCTCTTGCGCATCAGTGCTCCATTATTGCTCTTGGCGTCTCCCTTACAGTAACTTTGCCATCGCCACGATGTAGGGACCCGCAGGTAGGAGTGCGCATGCCCCTACAGTACTCTCTCCGCTCTCTCTCTTCCTCCCCCCACCCCGAGGCGGATGTCGACCGCGGCGGCCCGAGGCGGATGTCAGCCGCGGCGGCCCGAGGCGGATGTCGGCCGCGGCGGCTGCTGGCCATGGCGGCTGTTGACGGCTGCAGGCCGCGGCAGCCAAACCTAGAAAGCATTTTAACATAAGTAGGGCATGGAGTTCAGGAGGAAGGTATGGGGGGGAGGAAAATACTGCACAGGGAAGTGGGGTGGGAGGGAAATGCTGCAACACACGGAAATGGAGGGGCAGAAAAGGGGTTGATGGACAGGGGAAGAGGTGCTGATGAACAGGGAGGGGGGCAGAAAAATGAAAACAGGCCTACTGCTAGACAGGGGGAGCAGGAAGGAGGTGATGATGGACAGGGGGAGGTAAAACAAAGGGAGAAGGGCTTCTGCTGGATAAGGTGAGCAGTGATGGGGTGGTGGAGGACACAGGGGAGGTAAAAGGAAGGGAGAATGTACAGGGGGAGCAGTCAAGGGGTGGTAGTGGACAGCCAAGGGAAATAAAAAAAAAAAAGACAGACAGAAATACAGAAAGCGGCTTAGGAGAGAGAAAAAAAAATAAAGACAGACACACACACATATATTCTAGCACCCGTTAATGTAACGGGCTATAAGACTAGTATTGCATAAAAAAACAACAAATAAAATAAAAGTTATAAACAATAAGGACGAAGAGGCTTTATAAGGTGAATAGACTTGACACAGGTCTGTGTTTCAACGAAAATGCCTGCATCATAATATCTGGAGTGTCCTAAAGATAGGTTTAAAGTGGCTCCTTGATTGCCTCTATCAGGGTGCAGAGTTCTATTTAATAAGCCTTTTGTAAAACAGGCTGGAAATTGTGACCACCCTGAGCTTGACATTTCACAGCTCTAAAAATATAAAGGGAGAAGAGGACCTGAGCAAAGCATCAGGTATAACTCTAGCCACCTTTGGGCAGATTGCATGGGCCATTCTGCTGTTTATCTGTCATTTGCTATACAAAATGGAGTTTCACACATCGGGATGCATGCTACATGGGTCTTGTATTTTTTTTCTAGTATGTTTCTGTAACTGATTCTGGATACCTGTGAGAGAAGCTTAGGAAGCCTTTGGCTGCTTTAGCTTTGTCACCATCATTTGTTAGGGGAAAATGTAGAACACTGCCATGAAATATTGTAACACCAAAGTTCATTTTAACAAAGAAAAAAATGCAATTACGGTATTGTCCTAAACCATACTACTAGCAGGTAACACAGTTAATAGCATGTAAGTAAAGCGTCTAACTGTTTAATAAACCTACAAAGAAGGTCAGAAAATGATGCATGAACCAGCAAATTCAGAGATGCATTGCAGGCCATTCATTTGGTTAAGTGGAATACAATTTGAAAATTAGTTTTTTTCTCAGCTGCAGTGTTCTCCATGTAAATGCCGCAGTGAGCCTGGCTGGTCACAAGAGACCCTCTGGATGTCTCCATTTAAAGTACACTTCTCCCTTGGTATTCGCGGGGGTTTGGGGCAGAGCCAGACCGCGAAGTGTGAAAAATTGCGAATAACTTTGTGCCGGCTCTGACCCACCCCCGGACTTTACCTGGTGGTCTCCGCCTCCGATCGCCTCCCTCCGTGGGGGTTGCGTGTTTGCGGGGGGCCAGTGCGGGTGCTTCGGTCTCCTCTTTCCCCGCTTCGGTGTCGGGCCGGGGGAGCGAAGAGGCGGTGGCGGGAGGATGCAACTTTATTCAAACAGTAACTGTTAATTTGATTTTAAAGTGACAGACCTGTAATCAACGGAACATGTTTACATTCCATTTCTACTTTAGGGCCCCTTTTACAAAATCACGGTAGTGATTCCCCTACAGCAAATACACTGAAATCCATTCAGTTCCCATGGGTTTCAGTCCATTCACTATGGGATAATTTCTACCGTGGCTTTGTTAAAGGGGCTATAGGTAGATTTTCGGCTATAGCGCGTGGTAATTTTGTGCTTGCGCTAAAAACCCTAGCGCAACTTTATAAAAGGAGCCCTTAGTTCCAGCTGAGATGCCGTTAATCTGTTAGTAATATTTCTTAATTTTGTTGTGCCTCTTTTTCCTAATAATTTTCTCTCTTTTTAATTTGAGGACTTAATAGGGGATCTCGCTATATGACTTATCCTGATACATGTTTTTCATGACTTTATGTTTGCATTATATTTTGTTTGTAATAACTATTTTCTGTTTCCTGACGCATGTAATATGTTATAATTCAATTAAAATTGAATAAATAAAGAATTTTTTTAACAAAGAAGGGCTTAAATTGAGTCTTGTGCTGAAATATATTTGTAGTATTAATCTAGTAAGTATTTTTTATAAAAATAGTACTTGGAGGGATTTGGAGTTAGTCTGATATCACTGTTGTCCCTTCTTACATAATGGGATTTCCCATTATCTCCCAAAACAGCAGTCCTTGCCTTCTGATGGGATAGTGCTGCTGCCTCTGCACCCAGAGGTTTTGAGATCAAATCCCACTACTGCACCTTGTGACCCTGGGCAAGTCACTTAGGCACTCTTTTACTAAGGTGCGCTAACCGATTAGCATGCGCTAATTGCTAACACGTGCATGTTAGTCTATGGATGCATTAGCGTTTAGCGCACGTTAATTCGATTAGCATGCGCTAATCGGGTAGCGCACCTTAGTAAAAGAGGGGGTTAATCTTCCAGTGCGCACCACTTTGAATGCCAAAGCCACAAACAGCAGGTGGTATACAAGTCCCCATTCCATCCCCTTCGTCTTGCAAGACAGAAAGCAAAACACATCTTCAGTTATGATGGTCATAACCTTCTCTTGGTGCCTATGTGCAGAAGATATTTTATTTTCATGTAATAACACTAATAAAACTGTTTCAGATATAATTGTTTAGCTAGGTAATTGTTAAAATCTATAACAGTGGTTCCTAACCCTGTCCTGGAGGACCACCAGGCCAGTCGGGTTTTCAGGATAGCCCTCATGAATATGCATGAGAGAGATCTGCATATAATGGAGGTGCCAGGCATGCAAATCTGCTCCATGCATATTCATTAGGGCGATCCTGAAAACCTAACTGGCCTGATGGTCCTCCAGGATAGGGTTGGGAACCACTGATCTATAACACATAAATACCACATCTAATCATTTCTATAGCACTATTAGACATACACAGCGCTGTACATCAAAACACATAAGAGACCGTCCCTGCTCAAAAGAGCTTACAATCTAGTCAAGACAGACAAACTGGACAAGACGTTGCATCAATACACTGTGCTCAGGTGGGGGAATTACAGAGAGAATGATAAGACAGATATTGGTGCTTAGAAGGAAGGTTGGAGTTTGGAATTGAAAGCATCTTCAAAGAAGTGAGCTTTGAGTCTGGATTTTAATACTGCCAGAGACAGAGCATGAGGTATTGAGTCAGGCAGTTTGTTCCAGGCATACGGTGCAGCAAGATGGAAGGGATGTAATCTGGAATTAGCTTTAGAGGAGAAGGGTACAGATAAGAGAGACTTATCCGATGAGCGAAGTGCCGGGGGAGGGGTTGGGGGGAAGTTTCAGGAGAGATGAGAGAGGAGAGATACTGAGACGCTGCGGAGCAAATAAGCCGTACTAGTAGGTCAGTAAGAGAGGTTTGAACACAAGTTATGATTGAATTAGATTGGGGGGACAGTACAGTTGTGCAGTTTGTCTGGGGAGATATAATTGCACACCCTGACTGGATGCCAAATTTGTTTATGACCCAGTTCCTATAGTGCAGGGGTTCTCAACCCAGTTCTCATGGCAGCTCAGAGCCCAGGATATCCACAATTAATATACATGAGTAAGGTCTGCTTACATGTGATCTGCCCTATACATACTCACTGTGAATATGCATGACTGGCTGGGTGTGCAATGAGGGCCAGTTTGAGAACTACTGTCATAGCAGTTTCACCTGAAAGCTTCATTCTGAAGATGGGAAACATAACCAGATAATGTACATGAAGAGCAGGGCATTTGTGAATCTTTTTCCAACCTTCCAGCTTCCTGAACATATGTAGATATCAGAAATGATGGATGTTTTTAACTGAGGCATGCCCAGAACAAAACCAGGCAAAAACCAACTAGGGCAGGGGTAGGCAATTCCGGACCTTGAGAGCCAGGTCAGGTTTTCAGGACATCCACAATGAATATGTATGAGATGGATTTGCATGCACTACCTCCTTGAGATGTAGATCTATCTCATGCATATTTATTGTGGATATCCTGAAAACCTGACCTGGCTCCGGCTCTTGAGGACCGGATTTGCCTACCCCTGAGCTAGGGCATAGAAAAATATTTGTGCTCCCTATCCCCACCCCATGTCTCTCTCCCTTCATCCACTTAACTCCTCTTTCCAGTCATCTTTCCTCCCTCTCCCCCCAACCCAGATAATGTCATTAGAATAGAGTAAAAGAGTATAACACAGGAGAGGCTGAAGAGCAAAGCACAGAAACAGTTCATAAATCGGTAAAGGTTTATGCCCGAGCTTTGAATGGATCTCAGAAGGTGCAGATCTGACTCTAGAAGCTTTCACAAATTAAGAGATTTCCTCTAATCATAAGAGTTAATGATGATCCCACTTAGAGGTTTTATGGCAAACGATTCTCTTGATCTTTCCTGGCATGCTTACAGTATGGTGCTAAAATATTACACTTGAATTAAATGTGCTCTTTAATTAAGGAGAAATAGAAATGTATCTGCCTGGTTTATGGCTAGAATGCAATATTTTAAAGAGAGCTATTAAATCAGGTTGCCATAACACTTGCTGAAGGTTAGCATTTCATGTTATCGTTGAATTTATTGTCTGCCCAGCACAGTCATTTTCCATTTCCAAAATTACTTTGAGTGCCTCTTAAAGGCAATAGGTAATACACAGATATATTTTTTTTTTCTTTTTATCCATGTTTTTTTTTTCTTCAATAGAGTGTTTGGGAAATGCAAAGCTTTCTCTGTGATATTTCAATGACATTCTGTTCATTAGTTATTGGCCCTTAGTCTATAAATAAGAGTGCAGTGTCTCCATGGGTAATAAAGGTGGCTATTGTGGATTTTTAAAGAGTGTGTAATATTTAATGCTTTATACTTTTAGTCATCTATTTAAATCCTAGCTTTACAGTGTCTACTACTGGTTAATACCCATTGCACAAAATATTTTTCTGCTATTGCCACCAGCTGGGATAAGATCTGTGCTAAGAAATAGCCGTAAATGATCTTTCATATTTTAAATCACTTAAGAGGAATGTGCTTAACAAGCGGTCAGGTTTCTGATAGTTTTGGTAAGTTTAAACAGTATGCTGAATCGGTAACTTAGCCCCTCTTATCTTTGTTTTATTTTCTAGTGACCTCAGCGAAAACCAGATTCAGGCCATTCCGAGGAAAGCATTCCGCGGTGCGGTGGATGTTAAAAATCTGTGAGTATTGCTCATTTGGTTTTCTGTGTTTGTAGAAGGTTATAGAAGCACACGTTTGCTTTATATGGCTAAAGGGGGTGGGGGAGGAAGAAGCTATCGACAGGGCCCTCTTTTACAAAGGCACGCTAAGCGTTTTAGCGCAGATTTAGCGCACGCTGAATCAACGTGTGCGCTAACTGCTAGCGCGTCCATAGGATAGCGTGCACGCGTTAGTGTTTAGCGCACGTTAATATTTAGCGTGCAAGCATAGTGTACCTTTGTAAAAGAGGGGGTTTGTGTTAACCCCAATTATTAGTAACTAGGTCTCACCTGTGCTAAAATAGCACAAGTTAGTGGTAAAATAGCATGGCTTAATGGGAGCCCTGTGCTGATAATTGTAGCCCTAAATGTTGCCTTATAGAATGGAGAAGAGAAAAAGAGCCTGAAACTAGGATTTTATTCTTCAGATTTTCTTAATTGAATGCTTTTCTAGCATCCAAAACCAGTCACTTTATTTTAGAACTCTTTGGGCTCATAGTAACATAGTAGATGACGGCAGATAAAGACCCGAATGGTCCATCCAGTCTGCCCAACCTGATTCAATTTAAAAAATTTTTTTTTTTTCTTCTTAGCTATTTCTGGGCAAGAATCCAAAGCTTTACCCGGTACTGTGCTTGGGTTCCAACTGCCGAAATCCCCGTCAAGACCCACTCCAGCCCATCTACACCCTCCCAGCCATCGAAGCCCTCCCCTGCCCATCCTCCACCAAACAGCCATACACAGACACAGACCGTGCAAGTCTGTCCAGTAACTGGCCTAGTTCAATCTTTAATATTATTTTCTGATTCTAAATCTTCTGTGTTCATCCCACGCTTCTTTGAACTCAGTCACCGTTTTACTCTCCACCATCTCTCTCGGGAGCGCATTCCAGGCATCCACCACCCTCTCCGTAAAGTAGAATTTCCTACTCCTTTTACAAAGGTGTGCTAGGGCCTTAACGCGCGGAATAGCGCGCACATAATTGCCGTGCACGCTAGCCGCTACCACCTCCTTTTAAGCAGGTGGTAGATTTTCGGCTAGTGCGTGCTATAGCGTGCGCTAAAAACTCTAGCACACCTTTGTAAACGGAGCCCTTTATTGTAAAGCTTGAAAATGTTTGCTTATAGATGCAGCATTCTTCTCCAAAATATTAGGGCTTCTTTTACAAAGATGCGCCAGGGCCTTAAGGCGTGGAATAGCGTGCGCTAAATTGCTGCGTGTGCTAGCCGCTACCGCCTCCTTTTAAGCAGGCGGTAGTTTTTCGGCTAGCGCTAATCTGTTGCGTGCGCTAGTGCACCTTAGTAAAAGGAGCTCTTAATTTGGTTAAAATATAATAAAAAGATGGCAGGGCAGGTAAAATCATTTTCTTTCATTTGTGTGGGTATCCTAACCTTAATAACTGCACTTTGGGATTATCTACGTGTCTTCCTGGGCATCGGGACAGGAGAGATTCCTCGCTGATCACGGCAGATAGCATTTGTAGAACTGTATGACGAAAGGAGGAAGATGTGTACGAGGGGGGTGCTGAAACGTTCTCAGTCCAACCACGAAGAGAATGACTTGGAAATGGATCAATCAACGATCTGAAACCATGTCAAAACAGAGAATTGTTTTTGTTTCTGCGAATTGGCACTTAACGAAATAAGATAACCCTCTTTTTCAGCTACGGTGGCAAAATAATGCTCAGAATTTAGGAAGTTGGCTGATTGGGCTGAGAACTTTTCAGCACCCTCTCGTATAGTATGCAAATTTTTTTCAAATATTGTGTGGTGATTTTTTTTTTTTCCAAGCTTTGGTCATTTCCAACTCTACAGTACTCCCCAAAATGTTGCTGTAATTTTCTCTGGGGGGTAAAGTATTTACAGTTCTATGTGTATAAGTGAATCAGAAGCATATGGCATGAATTTAATAAATACTCAGCTGGAGGGTTTCTAATATTTTTGACTATCTAATATGTTATCCATAAAACAGAGCTCCCTTTATTATTATTTTTTTAAAAATTCCAGTCTTGACGTGCCTATTTCTTTCTAGAAAGCTTTATAGCGATAGACAGAAGTGAAACATCTAAGCGTAAGCATTTGTTGGTTTTCTCATGGCATATTCAAGAAAAAAACAACTACTGTAAATCAAATCTATGAAACCTAACGATACAGCAGCGGCTTTCCACAAGCTGTCTAGATAACACCCATGCAGGGAAGTAATATACAGGACTGCCAGCAGACTGATTAGGGTATGCCTTTATGTACGAGAAGAATAATGGCTTTTTCTTATCTTTTTCAGAGGGTCCCACACTTTCAATATATCAGTACACTGGTCTCTTACATAATATGTGACCATTTTAATGATTCTGACATGCTAGACATATTACACCACCAATAGTAACATGGTTCCATCTTGTGCCTTCCATTGTCCAGCTATATTACACCTGGCAGCCACCAGAAACAGCCATTCTTTTTTCTCTGGAAAATTGTTCCAGTGGCTAATCTGGCAGGATAGTTAAGAGATACTTAGGCAGGTGCATGCCTAGCAGGGATCCGTGAAATTTCAGATTAAAAGCTGAATCATAGGGCATTCAGTCAGGTAGGAAACTAAGGGCTCCTTTTACGAAGCCGTGGTAGCGGCTTTAACGCGCGCGACGTTTAATCAGGCGCTACCCCCATGCCAGCTGAAAAACTACCGCCTGCTCAAGAGAAGGCGGTAGCGGCTAGCGCGCCCGGCGGTTTAGCGCATGCCATTACGCACGTTAAGCTGCTACCGCGCCTTCGTAAAAGGAGCCCTAAGGGCTCCTTATACAAAGGCGCGCTAGCGGTTTTAGCGCACGCTAGCTGCTACCGCCTCCTTTTAATCAGGCGGTAATTTTTTTGGCTAGCACGCACCATAGCGCACGCTAATTTTGTGTGTGCGCTAAAAACGCTAGCCCACCTTAGTAAAAGGAGCCCTAGGTGTCTCTGGCTTCACAGCTTGGATAGAATTTTTCGGTAGAGTTATATCACCAATAGAATAATTTATAGCCATTTTCCTGGGGTTTGCACAGGCTAAATTAACTTGCATTAGGTTGATTAGTGGGCATTAAAATGCTCTAGCTTGCATTCAAAAATTTCTATTAAAGCAATGTGGGAAGCAAAATGAAAGGGAACTAAATTGTTTTCACTGCACATATCCTTTTGAGATAAAGTGAGAGAACCTTAATCACTGACCTTCTACCTACCTACATAGAAACAATTTATATTTTAAGACAGTTCTTTTTAACCTTTTTACTCCTATGGACCGGCAGAAATAAAAGAATTATTTTATGGACCGGCATCGGTCCGTGGACCGGCGGTTGAAGAACACGGGTCTAAGTCATGGGCCAGACCCCACCCATCTCTATCCAATCTCCACCCCAGACCCCGCCCCCATAATAGTACTAATTGCACCTTGCATGTCCTGTGCCTCATCTGGAAGCCTTCCCTCTGACGTTGCAACGTCAGAGAGAAGGCTTCCAGTTCAGGCGCAGGACGCGTGTAGGATCCACTGCCCGTGGCTTAGTGCACTGAATCAGTGAGGAAGAGGGAGCTGGCTCGAAGATAACACCGCATTGATCGCACCGTGGACCGGTGGTTGAAGAACACTGTTTTGGGCCTGATGCATGTGCTGGCCCTGTGGACCGAAATTTTTGTGGACCGGCACTGGTCCATGGACCGGTGGTTGAAGAACACTGTTTTAAGATATAACTTATCCTGAAATGGTGGTCGTTTGAAGTAAGAATTTGATTCAATTTCCTGTTCAGTTTGAGGGGCAGGGCCTGATTTAAAGCTTCTCTAGCCCCATGTAAATTTCTGTTGTACTCTGACGAGAAACAAACGGGCCTTTCCACCAAAATACATTCAATTTGGGGCTTAACACACTATAATGCAGAATTTTAATGCACAACAAGCCCCAACCTAACACTGCATCAAGAAGGACATTTCCCACTATTTTTTTACTGCTGGTTGTGCGTTAACATTTAGACTATTTATTCATTTTTATAGCCTGTCCTCCCCAGGAGCTCAGAACGGGTTACAAGGATACATACACAAAAGTTTTCAGGAACAGAGATATGCACGCTACAGAGTCAATAACATGCTACAGGATCAAAACACAAAGCTATAGAATCAATAACTTACAACTTATAGAGAATGTGACTAATAACGTACCTGCTTTTGGTTAACATGGAAACACTTAGGGCTCCTTTTACTAAGCTGCGCTAAAGATTAGCATGCGCTGACCCCGCATGCCAGCTCTATGGAGGCATTAGCGTGTAGCGCGTGCGTTAAAACCGCTAGTGCGCCTTCGTAAAAGGAGCCCTTAGCTCTTCCTATTTAGTGTTAGCTAGTTAACGCATGGTAAGTGTAATGTGCCAGCTAGCTAATGATTCCATACCCAATATTTGTCCATATCACACTCCCCTCTCCCCCCCCCCAAGAGAAATATTCAGAAAAAAATCAGTAATGCACAATTTAACGTGCGGAAACAAGCAAACTACCGCAAAGCCCCTTAACTCAAGACCTTTCTATTTAAAGATGCCTGCACTCTTTAATCCAATCTACCTCTGCTCTTTCAGAATCACTTAGGCAATCAAAGGCTTCTTTTGAAGCGATTCCCTCCCTTTATTTTTATTTTCTATCTCGATATATTTACTAACTTTCCTTTCCCTATTTACCCTTTCGTTTCATGTACGTTAATGCGTAAATGTGTCCCTTTTTCTTTTCTTTTTTTTAGCCATAGATATGATATTATTTTATCTCATTTAAGACTCTATTTTCAAAAATTTTATTTTATTATTAACCATTTAGACATTTACTTGATAAATGATATATCAAAAATAAAGAAACTTGAAACATAGGCCCTCTTTTACTAAGGTACGCTAACTGATTAGCGCGCGCTAAACGCTAACGCGTGAATGTTAGTCTATGGATGTGTTAGCGTTTAGTGTGTGCTAATTCAATTAGCGCGCGCTAATTGGTTAGCGCACCTTAGTAAAAGAGGGGGATAGTCATGGAGTAGCCTGTTTCAGCACATTAACCAAGCAAAGTAATACTTTTGAATCCAATAGAAGGAAATATTTTTTTCACTCAGAGAATAGTTACACTCTGGAATATGTTGCCAGAGGATGTGGTGAGAGTGACTAATGTAGTTGATTTAAAAAAAGGTTTGGACAAGTTCCTGGAGGAAAAGTCCATAGTCTGCTGTTGAGACAGACATAGGGGAAAGAAACGTGCTTGCCCTGGATCGGTGGCATGGAATGCTACTACTATTTGGATTTTGCCAGGTACTTGTGACTTGGATTGGCCTCCATGAAGATGAGATACTGGGCTAAATGGACCATTGGTTTGATCCAGTAAGGTTGTTTTTATATTCTATAAATGGTGGCCCATATTTGCACACGATCCTGAGATCCACATGCAAATACTGTAAATTAGTTACCTAGCCATTAACAATCAATATTTAGCTTTTAATAATCAATTATGTTGATTGGCACTATTTTAGATTTGAGCACAGGACTGGCTGTGCGAGGCTCTATAACAATCCCCACTCAAATCCTCTCATGCGTAACCCAAAAGAGGGGGTGGACGTGATGGGGGTGGCATGGGCAGGTCGGGGGAGTTCCAAAGGATTACACCCAATGTTATGGAATTTGGAAGATGCACACCCAAGTTGTTCACCGGGCTTTGTCCTAGGTTTCAGGTGCTGTAAGTCCCTGTGTCTCAAACTGGGCATAGAAATCCTCACTAGGTGCTATTCTATAAACAGTGCTCATTTCAGAGCGCCCTTTAAACAGTAGCGCTGAGTTGCTGATTTTTCCTGGTGACTCTTTTTCAGCTCCATTTACTAAATCTAGCCCTATGTGCTTAATGCGCTTTAGTAAAAGGGCCCCAAAGCTTGTGAGCCCTTATTGGAAGAGCAAGAGGCTGAAGTGGATTTCAGATACTGGAGTGGAGTCCTTTTATTAAGGCACGCTTACGATTAGCGCACGCTAAATTCTAATGCATCCATGCTTTAGCATTTAGCGCGCTAAATCGGTTAGCTTACCTTAATAAAAGGACCTCATAGTGAGGGATCATCAGAAAATATCACTCTTCTATGTTCCCAATCATATCTGCCACAAATTCTGGTATGATTAGCAGCTTTCTGATTAAGTTACCTGGACAAGAAAGGACAACCGTGATTTTTCTTCCCCTATTGAAATGGCCTCGGCTTCATTCCATCTCCTTCAGCTAGCACCTAGGAAAATTCTTTGTTGGGTTACTGCTAATATTGATGAGAACAGGCATCTCCATTCCAGCTTGCTTGAATGCTCTTTCTAGCATAAGCTGCAGTGTTTTTGCCTCTTCTCTTTCTGTGATAGTGTGGACGAGTGTTTAAGCCCTGAGCCTTTGAAAGGCCCATTCACAAACGAGGCAGCTTTAAGAAGACAAACACCCTTTATTTAGGACAGTAATACAAAACACCTTGTAGGCAAAGCCAATAGCTAAGGGACAAAATACTTTTTGCACATAGGTTAGTTAGTTGCCAACGACTCGTGCTTGAGTTCTAGCAACTTGATGAATTACAGATCTAAAAAGAAATTGGTTTTGTGCTAGTCCAGTAAGGTTCTCCAGGGTCATTCCCATGTTTTGTTTTGTTTTGTTTTTTTTCTGCATGTCCAGCCATCTGATTGCAGGTTGCGCTTTTCAGCTGGTTCCTTCAATCTTCCCAAACTTAATGTCCTTCTCCAATGATCTTTCTCGTCTGCACATAGGTAGTGAAAGTATAATCTGGAGGGCTGTTTCTTCCCGTTCTGAGCCTCCCTGACTTTCCCCAACTCTGGATTTTTTTGCTTCCCTGACTGGACCACACACTCCATTCTGAATTCCCCAACCCTGGGTCTATTAAAGTGACCTGTTGAAGGAATGTGTTTAAGGAAAACCAGGGCTCTCTTATAGGTGTCAGGTCAAAAGCGCGCCGGGACAAAGGCGCACGCAGACAATTGAGCGCAGTGCGGAGGCGCGCGCCGCAGAAAATTACAGTTTTTACGGCTCCGATGGGGGTTTTTAGGGAAAAAGTTAAGTTTACAGTAAAATGTGGAGGGTTACAACCCCCCAAACCCCCCACAATGCCGTCGCGATCTCTATTAAGTAAACTGGTGGGGCTCCCCAACAAAACCCCCTGTCGGAGCCCCTAAAAACTGTAATTTTCTTCGGTGCGCGCCTCCGTCTTGCGCTCAGTTGTCGGTGCTCGCCTTTGTCTTTCGCCAAGTTGTCTATGAACCCTCTTATATAATCCCTCACACAGATTCTACCAGGTTTACAAAGGTGCGTTAGGGCCTTAACGCGCAGAATAGCGCGCACTAAAATGCCACGCGTGCTAGCCACTACCGCCTCCTCTTGAGCAGGCGGTAGTTCTTCTGGGTGCGTGCGCTAAAAACGCTAGCGCACCTTTGTAAAAGGAGCCCTAACTGTTTTCCAACATTATCAAAAACTTGGCATTCCTTAATAAATCCTGCCTTGTCCATATTAATAAAAGAACCTGGAAATGGTGTTAATGATGATGATATTGCTCCTGTTTTAGTTTTATATTATTGCTATGGCACTGTAGTGTTTACGTTTTCTGGGTGTGAACTAAAGGCTTGCTTATATATGACTATGTTAGGTTATTCTTTATTTGTGTGTAGTACTTCTTTCCAAACAATATTACATATGTTACATGGATTTTCCGGTGGTAGTTGTACTTTCAAACAGCTGTGCACATTCTTTGAGAGTAGTAATAAAGTTTGATATTTTTTCAATACCTTTAGCTTTTCTAATTGGTCTTGTAGGACAGTGTTTCTCAACTCGGTCCTGGAGTAGCCCCTTGCCAATCAGGATAGTCACAATGAATATGCATAAACTTGATTTGCATATATGGCCTTCACTACATGCAAATTTCTTTCATGCATATTTATTGTGGATATCCTGAAAACCTGACTGGCAAGGGAGTACTCCAGGACCGAGTTGAGAAACACTGTTGTAGGCATTGCAGGGTGTTTTTCATATAAAGCAGGAGTGTCAGAGTCCCTCGAGGGCCATAATCCAGTTGGGTTTTCAGGATTTCCCCAATGAATATGCATGAGATCTATTAGCATACAATGAAAGCAGTGCATGCAAATAGATCTCATGCATATTCTTTGGGGAAATCCTGAAAACCCGACTGGATTTCGGCCCTCGAGGAGGGACTTTGACACCCCTGATATAAAGGAAGACAATGTGGTTGTAAATGTTTAAATTCTGGTATATTTATTTTTTTGAGTTGGTCTTCGAATGGTATAGTAGTTTTTTCTTATTAAAGTTGAAATGTTGCATTTTTTGTGGCTTCCAGGAGACATGTTTGTGAAGAGTAGTAGGTAGAAAGGATAAATATTCCACAGACTAATATAGCTAGGATGTAGAGATTTTTACATGTTTTAAGAATGATGTGTGGGTCTGTAGGGTACCAGCTAAACTTTGATGGACATATTTTCATACAATTTGTCCCTGAAGGCATGCTAGAAGGTACTGAGGTCAGACTCACCGGTCTGTAGTAAGCTTGTGTTAGCCATGTACTGGTGGCTTAGCGCATGGCTTCTTGTTACAAACATAATACCAAACATTTGCTCGCCAATGATGTAAACAATTACTTGTCCATAGGAGCTGCACACACCAAATGCTTGTATACATAATTCAACAGTATCTCCTGCAGTCAAATGTAAGACATTGAAAACATAACTAATCCAAAACCATCTCAATGTCCTTGATGTTCCTTTAATTTTCTTTTAAACTTTTTTTAGGCCTCAGACTAGCCATTAGGTGCCATGCATTTCTATGGTCACCAAACAAACTTATGGCAGTGGCATCCTCATTAGCCCCATTATATATTTTTTCTTGTTTAAAGTGCTCAGTGCTATTTTTCTTTTGTCTCATAACTTAATTCTTAAAAAAATAGCACTGAGCACTTTAAACAAGAAAAATGTGAAAAAATATATAATGGGGCTAATGAGGATGCCATTGCCATAAGTTTGTTTGGTGACCATAGAAATGCATGGCACCTAATGGCTAGTCTGAGGCCTAAAAAAAGTTTAAAAGAAAATTAAAGGAACATCAAGGACATTGAGATGGTTTTGGATTTGTATACATAATTCTGCATTAGGGACAGTTAGTGCTGCGCTTATGTCTGAGCTGAAAACCACGTGTCACCACACATCTGTGCATGTGCTGGAATGCTGTTCTACACATAAACCTTTTGCAATGTCAATTGTGCAGAACAGCAGTCCAGCATATGAACAGATGTGTGCTGATACAGTTTTGTTTGCAGCTGTGGCTGCCGTCAGTACGGAACTGTGTCCTCTCAAAAGACCTGCTCTTCCAGCACACCTCCCCCCTTACTCCCCCTCACCTCCACACATACAAACACACACACATTTCTGTCTTTAATTTTGTTTTTCACCTTTGCTCTTCATGGAGGCCATGAAAAACGTTGTAGGTACTGTTAGGCTCACAACAAAATGAAACAGGAATGAAATCTTCTGAGACACTACTGCAAAGTACCAGCTAACCCTTCTATGCGTCCTCAGCCTTTAAGTCCTGGAGTTGTACTCAGATTTAAGTCTGTGCACTTCTCTGCATCTGTATCAAATAGATAATAACCTCATTACCACATATTTTAATCTGCTAGGAGCTGGTGTCTCATGCAAATCTTTGCTCAGAGTCAGCTTCTTTGCAAAATCCCTTTTGCTTCTGTGCATCCACAGAAGTTAACTAAAAGTTAACAAAGCTTTGTGAGCTCAGTCCCATTGTATCACTATGGTAACATTGGGACTCGTAATTCAGCCATTCTCTGACATACTTCCTTAATACTATTAAATAATTCCATAACACCATTTTAAATGGGCAAAAGTTGGCCGCAGCTTTATTTATCATGGTTTTCATATTAACTTTATAACGTTCATACATACAACAAAGATCCAACATTGTATCTCCAGGAGCTATCCGCTATCGAAACTAGCTCCATTATCTCCAAACCCTTTTCTCTCATAACCTCCGGCGACTTGCGGTGTTGTCAAGCCACCTCAACTCGTGGTGGTGCTGTCCACGAGGATATCTTTAAAATTCACTCCTCATATATCCTAAACTTCAATCCGCTTTCTGATAAATGCTCTTCTCATGGCCCGCCCCCAACATCAGCTGCGACCGCCCTCCCCCCCCAACCACTCTAGCCTAATATTCCCAGAAAACCCACCAGAAAATCCAGTGGGCTGGGAGGGAGGGAATCGGCAAACTGTCCAGCACTCCCTCTGCCTCCTTTCTTCAAGTACCGGTAAATTGTTCTCTCCACCAATTCTCCTCAGTGTTTCCTTGTACCAAACACTCCTCTTACTCCCTTCCTTCAACCAATCCTCACTTGATCCCACCTCCTATCCTTCTTAGTCTCTCTGTTGCCATCTAATTTTCCTAATCTACTCCTCCTTTCCTCCTCCCCCCCCTCCGCTCCCACCCATTCCTTTATGTCATTTGGCCTCTACGTCGCCCAATATTATTAGCCAACCAGTCAGAACTGCGTGGCCCTTTTTATAGAATAGGACAAACCTGAGACAGAGGAGTGTTACCCAGCAATAAAGATAAGGGATAGAGTTTTTTTTACATATACAAGTGAATAAAGAATAACCCCCCCCCCCCTTTATTTTACAAAGGTGCACTAGTGGCTGCCCCTGTGGTAACTGCCTTGAAGCCCTTAGGTCAGGGTCTCCAAAGTCCCTCCTTGAGGGCCGAATCCTGTCGGGTTTTCAGAATTTCCTCAATGAATATGCATGAGATCTATGTGGATGCACTGCTTTCAATGCATATTCATTGGGGAAATCCTGAAAACCCGACTGGATTCGGCCCTCAAGGAGGGACTTTGGGGACCCCTGCCTTAGGGATTTAAAGGGCTTCGGGGATTTTGCCACTTGGAAGCCTCTAGCGTGGCTTTGTAAAAGAGAAGGTAAATTAGTAAGGATTAAATGAAAGAATTGGTTTAATGCCAGTATTGTTCAGAACAAATTAGATATTTTCAATGCTTTTCTAGTGCAATAGATGTGTCATTCTGGACGGACGGGTAATCTCCCCATACTCGCGAGCTGTGCAGAAGGAATCTACTCTAGATTTCCGATTCCTCTGCTACCCTATTCAGTTTTTCCTTCTGATGGGAGCTGGGAGGAATCTTTCTGAAATGTTCTGCATATTTATTTATTTGCAGTCTTTTCAGTTTATTTTTTTGCAGTTTTGGGTGGCTTTCAGTGATCAGAGCTCCCAACTTTGTGGGTCCAGCTCTGTCTTTGTGGAGGAGAAACAGACAGAGGTCTAGAAACAGCACCTAACTTTGAATGACGAGGCAGATGCTGTTTATAGAATCTGGCCCTAACTGAATAATGCCATAGAAATTAAAGCAGATGTTCAGGATCAGTTAAAGCTGCCTAGAACTGGTCTGATTGATTCAACTGTCTGGTTAAATCATTTTAAATATCAACTTGTGAGATCCTGGGTTTTAGAAGAGTGATTACCATGCAAATGGTTACCCACAATTGGAAAAATTGGGATCGGCTTAGTTTTACCTTTTGGTGGGCGAATTTATGTTTGTGTTATAAGTATGAGAAAATGAACGCTGATATGTTGGGGCATAATAATTTATTCAGATTAGTTTGGGGTCCATTAACGACTTTTGTTACTTCGGTATAGTTGTCTTTTACCTTTAATTTCCTTTAGATTTATACACATATCCAGGGAAAAGGGGGGGGGGTATCTCCTTTGTTTTATTCCTTGATTGAATGTACTGGAAGGGAGGGGTAATTCATTTTGTATTGTTACTGATGGATTGTAAGTGCTGATTCTGATTATTAATGTATGTATAATTTTATGCACTTTGTATTTGCCTTGAAAATTTAATAAAGATTTTTTTTTTTTTAAAAAGAGGGAAATCTTGCCAAGCATTCATAATTGATTTTTATTTGAAGTAGAGAAGTAGATTGGGGGGAGATGGGTGGGGGGAGTAAGGTAAGTAGATGCAGTCTATCTGGACTTCCCATAATGAAAGGAACATAGCTTCTGAAATGAAATCAAGAAATATATTTAGTTCAGTAAAAGATAACACTTGCTGGCCAACAGGGAAGAGTGTGGTGCAGTAGTTAAAGCTACAGCCTCAGCACCCTGCTCCTTGTGACCCTGTGCAAGTCACTTAATTCCTCCATTGCCCGAATTAAATTAGATAGATTGTGAGACAGGGAAAGATGCTTGAGTACCTGAATAAATTAATGAAAACCTGAATACCATGTAAACCTGAGTACATGAATAAATTCATGTAAATTCTGAGAGCAGTATAGAAAATGGAAGAAATAAATAAAAATCTGTATTATTTGGCTGGCCAGGAATGGCTCCTGGCCAGCCAAATAGCAGATAGCCGTCTATCTGCCAATATTCAGCCAGAGAAAGCCGACTTTCAGGGTCGGTAGATAGCCTGGCAACCGGCTATGGCATGCAACAGAGCCAGTCACTGCCAGTATTCAGCAGCTGGCCAGCTAAGCCTAGCGGCTAGACAGACCAACCTAAAAAATAGGTGTATCCTTGTCCGTTAGGTCTTAACCGGCCAGCCGATGAATATCAGCTGTGCCGGATAAGTCCATGGTGGTGAACTTTGGCTCAGATATAACCCCAGCATTGAATATCCAGGATCGCTGCCGACTGCAGGAGGTAACCGGGCTGTATCAATGTCGGATCCTAGTATTTTTTTTGTTGGCCTTTATTTTCCCACACTCAATTGGATTGTTTTGGATAACTTTGATACTAAACTAGTGTGCAGCTAGCAAGTCAGTGTTAAAAGTTGGTTAGCAGAAGAGAATTGTAGCTAAGAAAGTAAAGGGGAAGTGGCCAGCAGGGTGCATCAGGGATTAGTGCTAGAGCCTGCCTTTCTGTCTTTAACTAAAATAAACAGTATGCCTGTTTGCAGATAGCTCATTTCAGGGGATAGATAAGATGAAAGACTGGTCTAAGGTTTGGCAACTATACTGTAATTCAAAAAACGAGCTCATGCAGAAATTCAAGGGCAAAATAGCATTTCAGAGGGAAGAAAGACCAGCCATCAAACAGAAGAGAGATTTGAAGGTCATCACCTCTCAAAATATCTATGTAGCTGTTAGGAAAGTTAACTGCACACTTGAATACAAAGAATGTCAACACCAGTGGAAATAGGGGCATATTATTACCTTTCCACAGGTCTGTGATGAATACGATATAGAATTCTGGAAATTATATTCATCCAAACTTTAGTGGAACAGAGGTGGTTTAGAGGAGAACAACAAAAATGATGCATGGTCCATAGCCTAAGCCACAGATACATAGACAGAAGGATCTAAAAATGTCCTTTCTAGGGGCAGAAGAGGAAAGGGCCGTATTTATCATGGTGCAATCTCTTTGGCCTTGTGTATGGAGTGACGATGGGGACTTTGCAGTTGTCCCATCTGTTCAGGACTGAAAAAAATGCCTCAGACCATCAGCTTCTGCTTCCAGCAAAGTAAAAGAAGGGAGGGTGAGGTCAGCAGGTGATGTGTTCAGCAGAGCCTTTGGAAAGGCTTCAGGAAACATGAATATTCTAACTTGAACATACCAGTTCCTACCTAAATACCCTATGTGGAATTGGAGTTCTATGGTATGGGGAGGGGAGGGGAAGGGGACAGGCCTATAATCAAAGACATGTCTATAGGCAAAACAAAGTTTTATTGCTGCATATATGATTTCTTTGATTATTGTGCATCTGCTTTGTGTACAAAAGTGTGTCTTTGTCAACACACCTATTTTTAGCTATGTACTTTATGGGCATTATTTAGGGTTGAGAAGGTAACTACTAGGCTGCCCCCTCTGTTTTGCAGAAATGTCTGTGTGGCTATTCTTCTAAGAATGCTGCCAAATAGACTTCCCTGTCCCAGATTTTTTTTGCTGTTCATATGTTGGGCATTCCAGTTTGTAAAGCGGCTGTTCATAAGAACATAAGAATAGCTTTACTGGGTCAAGACCAATGGTCAATCAAGCCCAGTAGCCTGTTCTCACAGTGGCCAATCCAGGTCACTAGTACCTGGCCAAAACCCAAAGAGTAGCAACATTCCATGTTACCGATCCAGGGCAAGCAGAGGCTCCCCCCATGTCTTAATAACAGACTTTGGACTTTTCCTCCAGGAATTTGTCCAAACCTTTCTTAAAACCTGCTACACTATCCACCTTTACCACAACCTCTGACAATGCATTCCAGAGCTTAACTATTCTCAGAGTGAAAAAATATTTCCTTCTGTTGGTTTGTGAGAGATAGTGGTAAGATGTCTCCACCACACGAACATGTATTTCCTGTTGGAAAATACCTATGAGATGGATGTCTATTTGGGGGCATTGTGAACTGGATATTGGTATTCTGACATGGAACGTCCTTTAAATAATGCCCCTTCCACATCAACTGTCTCACTTTTATTCTTATGTTTATTCACACCAGTAGCAGATTGGCAAGACAAAACTTTCCTTGGCTAGATCCATGTTTACTGTGACCTGTTAACAACAGAATAAAGAAGAAAGATCAACTGGCCTCAGGTGAAGAAAGAAGTGGAAAAATAAAGCAAGGTGGTGGTCACGAAGGCTTTTTTTAAACAAAAAATTATCCAATATATTAAATCCAGGAACATCTACGATGAGACCTGACACAGCTGTGTTTCGGCATACAATTGTCTGCATCAGGAGTCACAGTGCAACATACTGGTTAAAAGTAATTCATATGGAATGCACTGGAAAGTGGACAAACTATTTATTCTTTAAGTAGATCAAACAACTACAAATGTGCAACACTGTCTGAAAGACGCACATTTACAGTTGCTTGATTTACTTAAAGGTTAATAAACAGTTTGTCTACTTTCCAGTGCATTCCATATGAATTACTTTTAACCAGTATGTTGCACCATGACCCCTGATGCAGGCAATTGTATGCCGAAACACAGCTGTTCTGGGTCTCATCATAGAAGTTACTGGTTGCTGGACTTAATAAATTTGATCATTTTTTTTTTTTTAAAGCCTTCGTGACCACCGCCTTGTTTTATTTTTTTTCTCAGTCCTATGAAACCATATCCTATGTATTCAGTGTCTACCATTTTGCCTGGCACTGACATCAGGCTTCCCTCCCTGTAGTTTCACAGAACACCCCTGGTACCCTTGCAAAAATATTTTTTTTAAAGTCAGACTGCTGGTTGTTTGGGGACAGAGAGAAGGAGATTGCTTGGGTCTGGAAGGTGGGGAGCATTGATATTGTAGCTAAGAGAGGGGGTAGAAAGAGTGAGAGTGAGAGATAGTGATAAGATGCCTGAGAGTAAGGACAACCTATCCAAACGGTCAATGTCCCACTCTTCTTTGAATATTTATATCATACTTTTCAGGGCTTCAGACATGCCATTCAGTTACCCATGTTTTTACGGTAACCAAATATCTTAATGGCTATGGCTTCTTCATTTGCCCCCTCTATATGTGCTAAAAATTTCTTTGATTTTCTTATGTTTTTCTTATATTTTTCTTATATTTTAAAGTGTTTAGTGCTTAAATAAATACCTATAACTTAATTTCAATAAATATAAACTTATCTTAAAAGTTTTGTTCTACTCCTTGCTTTCTCTCTTATCAAGTCGGGAAAGGAACCTTTCACATCGACATGTTTCGTCGTTAGGCTGCTTCAAGAAAAAGTCCCCCTTTATCCATTTATCCGAACCATCCCAATCTGCGTTAATTCTGTTAACAGAATTAACAGAATTGATAAGAGAGAAAGCAAGGAGTAGAACAAAACTTTTAAGATAAGTTCATATTTATTGAAATTAAGTTATAGGTATTTATTTAAGCACTAAGCACTTTAAAATATAAGAAAATATAAGAAAAATATAAAAAAAAACATAAGAAAATCAAAGAAATTTTAGCACATATAGAGGGGGCAAATGAAGAAGCCATAGCCATTAAGATATTTGGTTACCGTAAAAACATGGGTAACTGAATGGCATGTCTGAAGCCCTGAAAAGTATGATATAAATATTCAAAGAAGAGTGGGACATTGACCGTTTGGATAGTTGATGAATGATTGGTCAATGCTATATGAATGACTGAGACATTTACTTGTGAGAGTAAGGACAAGCACGGATCTCTTAGGGAGTGGATGCTTCAGCTGGACAGACTGGAAGGGCCATTTGGCCTTTATCTAGGGTTACCAGATGTCCAGGAAAATTTGGACATGTCCTCTTTTTAGAGGACTGTCCAGGCGCCCAAATTGAATTTCCAAAACCCATCAGTTTGTCTGGGTTTTGGAAAACTCAGACAAGCTCTGGCTACATCTGGGGGCTATCTGAGCATGCGTGGATGATGTCACACACATCCGCATATGCCCCGGGCACTCCAGACGTGGCTGGAGCTTGTTGGGGAAGATGAGAGGAGGCTTTGTGGGGGCAGGGCTGGGGAAGGAACAGGTCAGGGCTGGAGGCGGAATGGAACGGAACAGGGTAGGGGTCATGTGTTTGGGGTTTTGTGGCCAAAATATGGTAAACCTACCTTTATATGCCATCATATTTCTATGTTCTACTGTATATTCTGTGAAGGGAAGAGGAGGAGAGATCGGGGGTTCAGTCTGGCTGAGGGGGAGGAGCTAATCAAAATGATTAGGTGGATGGAATGTTTCTCATATGAGAAAAAGCTAAAGAAGTTAGGACTCTTCAGCTTGCAGAAGAAACAACTGAGGAGAAATAATATAGAAATCTATAAAATCTTGAATGTGAATCAATTGTTTACTCATTCAAAAGGTATAAAGACTAGGAAACACTTCATGGAGTTACATAGTAGCACAATTAAAAGAAATTAGAGAAAAAAATTATAGCAATGTATAGTTAAGCTCTGGAACTCATTGCCAGAGCAAGTGGTAAAAGCTGTTAATGTTTAAAAAAAAGGTTTAAAAAAAAGGTTTGGCTAAGTTCCTGGAGGAAAAGTCCATAAGCTATTATTAAGGTAGACCTGGGGAAAGCTATTATCTGTGAGGATAAGAAGCATGGAATCTTGCTACTTTATGAAACTCTGCCAGGTACTTGTTGCCTAGATTGGCCATTGTTGGAAACAGGATACTGGGCAAAACGGAGCCTAGGGAAAGGGGGTGGGACTTAATATTTCACCTTTCTCTGGTTACATATTATATATAAACTAGTGTTTAAGTCAGTTACATTAACGGGTTCTAGAATAGATTAGTTTGATCCAGTATGGCTATTCTTCTTATGTCTAATCCCCATATTCAGGCTCCCATTTCCCCTTTTACCTTCCCTATTTCCACCAACTTAAAAATCAGTCCCTTTTCTCTGTCCTTCACCTCCATAGAACTCCCTCTCCATTTCCCCTTTCCCCATCAACCTTCACTTAGGTTTTGTTAATATTAATGACAATTTTGCATGAGGTAAAACTCTTTATAGTTTATAAATCTTTCCTTTAACTGTTAAAGGAAAGATTTATAAACTATAAAGAGGTTTTACCTCATGCAAAATTGTCATTTCTTTAATAAGACATTAACTATTTTTCTGTAGCCCTTCAAGACCCTATTTTGTCTGCAGTCCTCACAGTTAAAGTTTAACATTACTACAGCAGGTTTGTAATCTATCCCTGAAAACAGGAGTGATCCCAGAGGATTGGAAAATAGCAAATGTTACACCCATCTTTAAAAAAGGATTGAAAGGCGACCCGGGGAACTACAGACTGGTAAGTCTGACTTTTGTTCCGGGAAAGATGGCGGAAGCACTGATAAAAGACTGCATCAACGAGCATCTAGAAAGAAAGAAATTGATGAAAACAAGCCAACATGGATTCTGCAAGGGAAGATCATGTCTAACGAACTTATTGCACTTCTTCGAAGGAATAAACAAGCAAATGGACGAAGGGGCCCCCATAGACATCGTATACTTGGATTTTCAAAAAGCCTTCGACAAGGTACCCCACCAATGCCTACTTAGAAAACTAAAGAACCATGGGGTGGAAGGGGATGTACATAGATGGATCAGAAATTGGTTGGCGGGTAGGAAGCAAAGGGTAGGAGTAAAGGGCCACTACTTGGACTGGAGAAGGGTCACGAGTGGTGTTCCACAGGGGTCGGTACTCGGACCTCTGCTGTTCAATGTATTCATAAATGACCTAGAAACAGGGCTGAAGTGCGAAGTTATAAAATTCGCTGACAACACAAAACTTTTTAGTGGGGTTAGGAATAAAGAGGATTGTGAAGATTTACAAAGGGACCTGAACAAACTGGGAGAATGGGCAAATAAATGGCAGATGAAGTTTAATGTACAGAAATGTAAAGTCTTGCATGTAGGAAACAGAAACCCAATGTACAGTTATACGATGGGAGGGCTAGTAATGGGTGAAAGTAGCCTAGAGAAGGACTTAGGGGTACTAGTGAACAAAATAATGAAGCTATCGGCACAGTGCGCAGCAGCCTCTAAGAAGGCGAACAGAATGCTAGGTATTATCAAGAAAGGTATTACAACCAGAACGAAGGACGTTATCCTGCTGTTGTATCGGGCGATGGTGCGTCCACATCTGGAGTACTGCGTCCAATATTGGTCACCATACATTAAAAAGGATATGGCGATACTCGAAAGGGTTCAGAGGAGAGCCACGCAACTGATAAAGGGTATGGAAAACCTTTCATATGCGGAAAGATTAGAGAAGCTGGGCCTTTTTTCCCTGGAGAAGCGGAGGCTTAGAGGGGACGTGATAGAGACTTACAAGATCATGAAGGGCATGGAGAAAGTAGAGAGGAACAGATTTTTCAAACTTTCGAAAACTACAAGAACGAGAGGGCATGCGGAAAAATTAAGAGGGGACAGATTCAGAACCAATGCTAGGAAGTTCTTCTTTACCCAAAGGGTGGTGGACACCTGGAATGCGCTTCCAGAGAGTGTGATATGACAAGAGTACGCTACTGGGTTTCAAGAAGGGATTGGATGATTTCCTGAAGGAAAAGGGGATTGAAGGGTACAGATAGAGGATTACTATACAGGTCCTGGACCTGATGGGCCGCCGCGTGAGCGGACTACTGAGCATGATGGACCTCTGGTTTGACCCAGCAGAGGCACTGCTTATGTTCTTATGTTCTTAACATCTTTCCTTTCTCAAAACTGACACATTTCAACCACTGTATTGAAAATAAAATGATTTTCCCTGCCTTTGGTGTCTGGTGACTATTTTTCTGTGCTTTTAACTATGTTTCCAGGGCCTCCTGCATGCTTCTCCTCTGGGTCTCCTTCCCTCCCCCATCTTCTCCCTTCCTTTTACCGTACCCCTGTCCAGCAGTACCCCTTCTCCCTTCCCTGCTCCCCCTACCCAGCAACACCTCTTCTCCCTTCCTTTTACCTCTCATGTCCATCAGTACCACTTCCCTGCTCACCCCTGTCCAATAGTAGCCCTTCTCAATTCCTTTTACTTCCCCCCTATCCAGCATCTGCTAGCTTTAGTTTAGTTTTAGTCATGGTTTCATCAGGCAGCTTTTGCTAGGCTGGCCCGCCTCGCATCATCAAAATGGGACGGCCTAGCAAAGGCCCCGCGGCTGCTTGATGAAACCGCAACTAAAGCTAGAAGCAGCTGTGTGACTAAGTTAAAATCACACTGAGCTGCCACTGCTGGTCCGGGGTGATAAGAAGAGGAGTCCCAGCAGCATATAGCCTGCAGAAGGCAGGAAGTCAGCCGTCGTCGGTGATCGGGGGAGAAGACAGGAAATCAGCAGCAAAAGGCAAGATTATTATAGTGTGCATGCGGAGGCACAGATGCATGAAGTTTGAAGTGTGCATGCGCTCTAAGGGTTATATTATTATGGATACTTATTTTGTACTTGAGGCAATGGAAAATTAAGTGACTTACCCTGAGTCACAAGGAGCTGTAGTAAGAACCAGGTTCCCCCAGGATTTCAGGCCACTGTACTAACCACTAGGCTACTACTCCACTCCATTTTTATATTCTTTTGACTGGCATGGGATGAGCATTTGTGTCATATTCAAGGGGTTCTAGGACGATTCATTGTGGCTGATTCAGTGTGGCCAGTTCATCGCGGTTGTTTCGGAGTGGCCAGTTTATCGCGACCGATTCAGTGTGCCCATTTCTGTGCAGCCATTTCACCTCAGCCATTTCAGCACAGTCTGGAAGAGCTCTTAATAGCACAGGGGAGAGTTCCGACAACAGCTCTGCCAGTAAAAGGAAGGAGAAAGGAGGTATAGTTGGGGGGTGGGGGGATAAGAAGAACTACTAAGCCAACAATTCAGCATTGGCAGGGGGGAGGGGGAGAAGGGAGAGCTACTAAGCCAATGATTTAGCATTGGAGGTGGCATGGACTCCTCACCCCTAATAGTGTTTTGCCCCAGAAGGAAAAAGGAAGGAGAACATGCTGGTAAAAAGAAGGAAGTATAATTGGAGGGAAGAGAGAGAGCTATGAATAAGGTGACCATACGTCCCGTTTTGAACGGGACCATCCCTTTTTCTGACCCCCCCATCCTGTTATCCCCATGCACAGCTTTGGGACACCAAAATGTCCTGTTTTCAACGTCAGCGTCCCAAAGCTGTGTGTGGGGACAACGGGACAGGCGATTGCGGGAGAATGGGCTTTCTCCCTGCTTACCTGCCCTTGCTGCAACAACAGCTGGAAAGGCATGTTCCGGCGCCGGCCCAAAAGCCTTCTCCCCGACGTTAACTCTGACATCAGAGAGGAAGTTCCGGGCCAGCCAATCACTGTTTGTACATCTTCTATCTCTTTTCTTTTGTGCCCAGTTATTTTATTTCTTATCTCCTCTTCCACCTTCTTTCCATTCTGGCCAATATCTGATCCTTTCTCTCCATGACTCCAGTGCCCTTTTCTACTCCCTCCCCCCCTTCAGTGGTGGTTCTCTGTCCCTTCTTTCTATGTCACATCTGTTTCCCCTCACTGTACCTCTTTATCTCACTTCCCTTCCTCTCCAATGGCCAGGTTTTTTAGCAGCAGCAAGCAGTGTGTACTTTTACAAGACCATTACAATATAAATCAGTAAGATGGGGCACTTAAAAACAACAAATTATCTGCAAAGTCTCAAGATTGCTGCAGGTAGGAAATACGGCAAACCAAAAGGGCAGCATCGCTACCAGGTAGTAAAAACCTCCAGCTTTAATGTCTATGGTTGAAAGAGAAAGAGAAGATAGTCCATGAATTAACAGACCTTATGTTTTTTTGCGCTCCACCCCACTATCTGTGCCTCTGCTAACAATGTGGTCTGTCATAGGAATTGGACACAAGTAGGTCAAATAATCCAAGAAACATGTTTGCAAAGCCAAAACAGAAAACCAGACAGAGCCCCAGTGAAAAGTGGCACATGGCCTGGTTGTATGATTGTGCAGAGATGAAGATAAAGTGATTACTCCCAGCGGAATTCTGCAAGTGCAGAATTTGCGCACTCAGGACGCATAGAATTTTGCACATGCTGTGCAGAATACGGTGCAGGTACGGGCAGTAGAGTAGGGGAAGGAGTAAAACACGGACCTCGCGGATCTAAACCCGCACAGCCTTAAAAATCTGAGGTCCGTGTCCATGCCACTTGTAGTTTCTGTCTCTGACAGACCTCGATGAGATTTTAGCGCTGACAGATCCGTCTCAGCATAGGGAGGGAAAAGTATTAGGATCCGTCAGCGCTAAAATCTCATCGAGATCTTGAGGCCCGCATTATACCCCTTCTCCAAGAAAGGGAGAGCAGAGGGGTACATCGAGCAATTCAGAGGAAGGAAAGCAGCCGAGGCTCTGCCTCATGCCTATGATCCTCAGACTGAACGCTGGCAGCACCCAGCAACGTTTGGAGACTTCTTTTCCATAACGCACATCCGAAACCTATGTCCCCGCTCTCTTGACTTCTGCTCTGCCGCTCCAGCACTAGTCTCTGCCTCTGACAGACCTCGATGAGATTTTAGCGCTGACGGATCCTAATACTTTTCCCTCCCTATGCTGAGACGGATCCATCATAGCTAAAATCTCATCGAGGTCTGTCAGAGACAGAAACTACAAGTGGCACGGGCACGGACCTCAAATTTTTAAGGCCGTGCAGGTTTAGATCCGCGAGGTCCGTGAGGTCCATGTTTTACCCCTTCCCGTAGAGGAGGAAGTGACCCGCTGCACAGCAGATCACTTCTTCCTCCTGTGAATCGCTGTCTCATATGCACAGAATTCTGATAGGAGTAAGTGATGTAGCACACTGATGGCAAATCTTTGTGACTGTCGGGAACTGTTCTCTGATTGCTGCTTCTTTTTTCCTGTTCCTGAAAAATGAAAAATAGCTGTCTGCCCATTTCATGCCAGCAAACTTGTATGTATTTCCTAACCCCTTATACCTGTTTTACAAAAAGGGTAAAGGGTCATGGATTTGATATACCACCTTTCTGTGATACAGTCAAAGTGGTTTGCAGGTATTTTCTCTGTCCCTAGTAGACTCACAATCTTTACCTGGGGAGCAGGAGAATTATGTGAGTTGCCTAGGGTTACAAGGAGATGCAGTGGAAATTGAATCTGGTTTCCCAGGTCCTCAGTCCAATGCACTACCCAGTGTACAGCAAACTGTGTGCCCCGGCAGATTCCAGGTGTGCCATGAGATGCCAACGAGGAGAAGAGGTGCTGGTGCCAGCTGACTGCTTACAGGACGGATCTCTCGCCGTAAGAGGCAAGTCCTGTAGTCAGTCAGCTGGCATCTGCGCCTCTCCTCATCTTTTCTTCTGCAGCACTTCCCCCCCCCCCCCAGTGGTAATAGGCTTAGAGCCGCAGCTGGAGGACATCTGCTTGGTCATCACGTCGATGTCCGCACATTTCCAAGTGCCCCCCAGCCGTTGCCCCGAGATTAGTGTGCCACAGCATAAAAAGTTTGAGACACACTTAGGCTACTCCTTCACCCTGACCTGCTTGTGATTTAGGTGCCCTTTGTAAATATGGACTTCTGATCTCTCAAAATGTAGATCTCAATAAAGACATGACTCACGCCCTATGCCTCGTCCACTTCTTTCAACATATTTAATCTATGAGATGATATGAATTGGCAAGGTGAAGTAATTAGTGCATTATTTTCATGCTGTCACATTCTTCAGTTTAATTCTGCAAACTTGACTTTAAGACAAGTCACCAGTTAGTTTTGGATTGTGTGAGGTGAAATGGGACATTGTCTTGAGGAGATCAGAAGTGAGCTAGTTTATTTGTAGTTAATGTTTTTGTGTATTGCTGACACCTCCTTCCTCCCTTCCCTATCACACCCCATGTGGGCTCATTCTGCTCCCACAACTGCTGCTTCCCTTCCTCAGGCAGCATTAAACCTACATACCCTTGCCTTTGCCTCCTTCCAGCACGCACCTGGTCCTAGGAGATGAAGTACTCCCAACGGTCAATTTAGATACGTATCTATTGAAATAGGCATATTAAAAAGCCCTGCAACAGCAATAGCAGAGCAGGCAGCTCATATTTTGAAACAGGTCTCCTTAAATCCGGTCCTTGAGATCCACAACCTAGTCTGGTTTTCAGGATTTCCACAATGAATATGCGTGAGATCCATTTGCATTCACAGCTTCCATTGCATGCAAATAGATCTACATATTCATTGTGGAAATCATGAAAACCAGGTTGAATTATGGAACTGGATATTATAAAGCATATATACCCAAATTCTCAAAACTGAGGTGAAAGTTAGGTGGCGGTAGGCGCCCTACTACCCCCTAACTTAATTGTTTTAATTAGTGATAAGCGGTGTTTTAATTGACCGCGCCATTTAAAAACAATTTAAATCTAATTTTTTAAAAAAAATAATAAATGTAGGCGCTTGCAAGTGCCTACAAATGATAACGTCCAGCTCCCGTCCTTAGAGGCGCCTACCAGCAGCTACAATTAAAATAGAAACATAGAACATGACGGCAGAAAAGGGCCACGGTCCATCTAGTCTGCCCACACTAATGGCCCACCCACTAACTACCTCCATGAAGAGATCCCACATGCCAATCCCATCTTTTCTTAAAATCTGGCATGCTGCTGGCCTCAATTACCTGTTGTGGAAGATTATTCCAGCGATCAACCACCCTTTCGGTGAAGAAATATTTTCTGGTGTCGCCATGAAATTTCCCACCCCTGATTTTCAACGGATGCCCTCTTGTTGCCGTGGGTCCTTTAAGGAAAAAGAGATCCTCTTCCACCTCGATACGGCCTGTGACATATTTGAATGTCTCGATCATGTCTCCCCTCTCTCTGCATTCCTCAAGTGAGTACAGCTGCAACTTACCCAGTCGTTCCTCATACGGGAGATCCTTGAGACCTGAGACCATCCTGGTGGCCATTCGCTGAACCGACTCAACTCTCCGCACATCTTTTTGATAACGAGGCCTCCAGAATTGTACACAGTATTCCAGATGGGGTCTCACCATGGATCTGTACAACGGCATTATGACCTCGGGCTTACGGCTGACGAAACTTCTACGGATACAGCCCATGATTTGTCTAGCCCTGGATGAAGCTTTCTCCACTTGATTGGCAGTCTTCATGTCTTCGCTAATGATCACCCCCAAGTCACGTTCTGCTACAGTCCTTGCAAGTCCTTGCTTCTTTTCCCTAAAATAGGCATGGTTTACGCCAGAATTGTACATAGGTTCTGTAGGCACCTTTATGGTTGCGATTCTCATTGAAAGTAGGTGCCAGAAAGCTCTGGCCTACTTTCCAACATGACCATGATTCTCTAACCGTCATCGTCTTGTGACTGACATGCGATTGGCACCGCTTTTCTAAACGGCTGCTGCTAACAGGGCCGTTTAGAGAATCTGTCCCATAATGCCTCAATGACCAACTGAAAAGCAGCACAGGAATCAACATAGAGACCATGGGAAACATAAGCATATGGAGGGCAATTCTATATTGGAGTACCTGTGTGGAGTCTTCTATAAAGGAAAATAGGCGGCTACTTTTTTTGTGTGTCTGTGTGTGTGTGGTTAGAAGAAAAAAAAAAAAAAAAAGGAATAAAAATAACCATGTAAAAAAAGAGTCCAACATAAAAAAGATGGGATAAACAACGCTCTGTATCCAGATAACCTTTATTAGTTATCTTTATTGGTAAAATTCTTAATTGTAGTAGTTGATAAATGCACAAAATCAACCAAAATTGACCCAATTGATGTGTAGGGGAACCAACACAATCCGTGTTTTGGCATATAATGCCTTCCTCAGAAATCCAGTCTTCTATAATATCACATCACAGTGGTACAAAAAACTACCGCTTGCTTTATGCGTAGCGAGGGAATCACCAAAACAACTGCCACATAAGGCACAAGCACTTATCAGAGATATGCACATAACTTATAGTATTCTATAAATTAAGGACATAAGTTTGTGCCCCATCTATCCTCTACCCAGACTCTGCTCCAGTGAATGCTCTCCTGCAAATTACATTCTGTTAAAGATATGCACATAGGTACATAATAGTACATAGCCAGATTTTAGCATTTGCATGCATATCTTCAGATATTCTCATCTTTCATGTGCAGATCTGGCATGTAAATATTAGTGTCTTCTTTATAGAGTTACCCTCATTACGTATTAGATCTTTCTAAGACTGACATAGGAAATCAAGCAGAGAAAAAAGATTAATACCTATAAGAGAAAAGAGATTGATTTGGCTGTCGTGTTTCATTTACAATGGTTTCTTACCTTATTTCACTAAAAGTCCTCATTGCCATTTCACTGGCTGATCAATCATCCTATTATTATAGCCTATGCCTGTCCAGATCTCCTCTTCACGACTGAATAGTAAATTATTGCTCTTATTGCTATTGACACTAATTTTTCAGCAGACACAGGGTATTTTACAGGTTCGATTTAACATCTTCTCTGTGGAGCAATAAAAAGAGTCACTGATATTGTCATAAGAAATTTTGGGCCCATTTGCAAAACAAATATTCAAGCAATCCCATACAACAAAGGCAATGAATCAGCGGCATCTATTTAGTCTGCTCATCCAACAGTTTCCTTTTAAGTGAGAGGCAAATGATTTTATCAGAAGAGGATGGTGATGAATTAGATATTGACATTGGCCCTAAGTTTATAAAATGATACCCAAATTCTGTATATAGCGTCAAAAAAAATTGGCATCATCTCGAATGGCACTTAGTGCGACTCTATAAAAGTCATGTGCCATGTATAGAATCGTGCTTAGTGGCCCTGCGCATCGCTAACTTTCAAGCACACCCTTTAAAGCCAAGGAAAAGCAGGCCTAAATCCCTGCACCTAAGTGATGTGCAGATTGGGTGCATTCGATAACAGTGCACTTTTAGAAATGCCTACAATTCGTTCATGCCCCTCCCATGGCCACGCCCCCTATAGTAAAAACAAACTCGGTCAACCGATTTGTAACCTAAATGCTCCTATTGCCCTATCGCTTTACTCCAATTGAATTTTACCACTATCTCTCACTCCTGCCCTGTTCTCTGCCTACATGTATTGATGACTGTACAGAGCGCCTATTCTCGCTGATTGTTCGCTGTCTGTTCCAGCCCTTCCTATGCCTGCACCAGCTTACATGTACTTTATAATTTTACTTTGTACTTATCTTCGCTGATTGTCCAGCTCCTCTTATTGTAAACCACCTCGAACTACTATGGCTTTAGCGGTATATAAGAATAAAATTATTATTATTATTATTGAAATCCCAACACTAGAACTGGTGTGCTCCACTTTATTGAATGCACCTACCAAATTGTATTTCTAACCTCTAATTAGTGCCAATTAGCGTCAGTTATCAGGTGCTAATTGCCAGTGATTAGCTTGTTTAAACAAGTAAGGGCTAGAGTCACTAATCCATGTGCGAACCGTTTCCGTTTGCATGCAGGCCGACAAATTCACTAAAGGCCTGCATGCAAATGAAGACGATCGTTGGCACGTCCCCAGCCAACTGCATGGATCGCTAAAGCTCTGAGAGTACTGACAGGAGAAGCAGCCTCCTGTCACTGCTGTCAGGGCTTCTGCCGGCTTTTAAACTTTTTTTATAATCAGGCAAATTAACCCCCCCTGCCCCTCCGTCCCAACAAGTACCCCGAACACCCCTCCCTGAACCCCACCAAAAATTTGCCATGACACCACTTAAAATTATGGCAGGAGGGTTCCCACTCCCTCCTACCATCAATCCCACCCACCCAAAAACTAATGGCAGGAGGAATGCCAACTTCCTCCTGCCACCTCCCCTCCCTGTACCTTTCACGGAGCAGGAGGGGTGCTCAACCCCTCCTGCTCCAGGCCTCCTCCGATGACAGCCGGCCAGTCAGCTGGGCCCGGCCCACCCCTTTTAAAATTATGGCAGGAGGGTTCCCATTCCCTCCTGCCACCAGTCCCACTCAAAAACTAACAGCAGGAGGAATGCCAACTTCCTCCTGCTATCCCTTCCGGATGCCCCCATCCCCTTGTCACCCCCCTCCCCGTACCTTTCACAGAGCAGGAAGGGTGCTCAACCCCTCCTGCTCCTTAGGCCTCCAGCGCTGTCTTCCGCTGTCTTTGGGAGCAGGAGAAACCCCAAAGTCCTACTACTCCTGCTTCTGGCCATGACGCACTGCAAATGTGGGCTTTAGGCCCCGTCCCGGTGCATCATGTGATGCACAGGGAGGAGCTTAAGGCCCTTATTGGCTCGGGCTCCTTCCTTGGATGGTGCCTGAGGCACCTGAGCTAATCAGAGATTTCCTTAGGGCTGAGCCTTAGGAAGTCCCTGATTGGCTAGTGCTTTGACCAATGAGGGTCTTCCTTATGCTCAGCCCTAAGGAAGTTCTTGATTGTCTCAGGCACCCCAGGCCCTGCCCAAGGAAGGAACCTGAGCCAATCAGGGCCTTAGGGCCCGGGCATCACATGATGCACCAGGGCGGGGCCTAAGGCACCATTTGCGGTGCGTCATGGCCAGGAACAGGAGCAGGAGGACTTTGGGGCTCCTCCTGCTCTCAAAGACAGCAGAAGACAGTGCTGGAGGCTTTAAGAGCAGGAGGGATTCATCACCCCCCTGCTCCCAACTTTTAGGTACAGGGGAGGTTTCTGGCCGGGTCAGACCAGGCCCGACCAGGGGTGCGTTGGGCCGGTCGGGGGACTGGTGGGCCAGTCAGGGGGGGGGGGTGAGGCGTGTTCCAGTCGGAGGAAGTCGGTCGATGGCTGGATAGAGAGTTGGCATCCCTTCTGCCATATTTGTGTGGGGAGAGCAGCGTTGGTTGGTGGCAGGAGGGAGTGGGCATTGCATTTGTTTGGGGGGGCCCTCGACCATTTGACAGTTCTGCCTGTCCCAGCATTTTTTTATGTGGCAGATATTTTGCATGTGTAACACACGCAAAATATCTGTGCCATGGAAAAAAAAATGAATAAAAAAGACAGGCAGGCCTGTCAAAAAACCTGCAGACCTGTCGATAACTCAGTTACCGACAGGTCTGCAGCAGGTGGGTTTGCCAATAGTAAAACCTGATTCCAAATAGCCAAGCAATTGTTAGTAAATCAGTCGCTTGGCTATTTTTCATGGGGTTTTATTAATTTGCATGGGAGGATCGGGATCAGATCGCTATATAGGTTAGTGAATGGGGTCGGAGGGAAATCGGGTCGCAAAGGGCTCGCAAACCGATCAGTACACAATCGATTTGCTTAGTGAATCTAGCCCTAAGTTGTGCGCATTAATTGGCTGTGTACACTGATTTGCACGTACAACTTATGGTGCCGTTTATTGAATTTGGAGGTTCTATGTGTAAAACCAATTTTTACATGTAGAAAAGGGCTTCTATAACTTAGCATCTACATTTATGCACCAATTGTGTGCATAAATGTTTTACTTAAACTCTATTTTTATTGAACAATTTTACAAAACATTGCAAACATTCAAATAGCATCTTATAAACTAGAACAGTTACTGTCAGTCCGTTATAATCATCCATACAGTACGTGTGATGGGCAAATGGAACACCAGACTAAAAATATCCCGTTTTGTATACCTCATTTACTCCCCCCTTTTATGAAGCCGCGTTAGGCTTTTTTATTGCCGTTCGTGGTGGTATTAACTCCGACGCTCACAGCAATTCTGTGAGCATCAGAGCTCGTACTTTCACGGCCAGCGATAAAAAAGTCTAATGCAAATTTTTAAAAGGAGCTCTTATTGAGGGTCAGAGGTCTTACCAAGCACAGAAGTATTGAGTAAGCACCAGACAGTTACTTTTGGAAAAGCATCCAAAATGTCCAGAAGAGGTTTCCATTTAAGTATCTAACGGGTGGTTTAGTGACTTGGTGCAGCTTTAAATCTTTCTCCATCAGCAATATAATGAAGTTTAGCGAACCATTCCAAGCATCTGGGAGGGTCAACTTGTTTCCTTTTGGATAAAATAAATAAATAGGCTGCTAGCAACAGATAACTGAGAGTATTCTGTTGGTCGACCACCTGATTGCATGAAAAAAAATGTATAAAATTGTAGCACTTGTGCACAGGTTAGCTGAGCACTCAGCACTATTTTGTAAAGGGAGCACACCCTTAATAGAATGGTGCTTAAGCGCAGATCTTGGGGGAAATTTTGTAAATGGTGTCCAAAAAGATAGGCGCCTCTCTCTTGTCAATCACACTTAGGTGCCTATTACAGAATCGTGCCTAACTTAAAACTTAGGTGCCTGTAATGTAGGCTAAGATTTTAAAGGCCTACATTATAGGCGCCTATAAGTTCTTTATAGAATCACGCCTAGCAGTACCTAAGGGTGTCAGGTCAAAAGCGCGCCGGGAAAAAGGCGCGCGCAGACAATTGAGCGTAGCGCGGAGGCGCGCGCTGCAGAAAATTACAGTTTTTACGGCTCCGACGGGGGGGGGGCGTGGGGGGAAACCCCCCACTTTACTTAATAGAGATCGCGCCGCATTGTGGGGGCGTTGTGGGGGGTGTTGGGGGTTGTAACCCCCCACATTTTACTGAAAACTTCACTTTTTCCCAGTTTTTAGGGAAAAAGTTAAGTTTACAGTAAAATGTGGAGGGTTACAACCCCCCAAACCCCCCACAATGCCGGCGCGATCTCTATTCAGTAAACTGGGGGGGCTCCCCAACAAAAACCCCCATCGGAGCCCCTAAAAATTTTCTTCGGCGAGCACCTCCGTCTTGCGCTCAGTTGTCAGCGCGCGCCTTTGTCTTTCGCGGGGTTGTCTATGAACCGTACCTAAGTCTTTCTCTACCCGTAAACAAGCCTACTTTGGTGTTAGGCACTATGGCCCAAATTCTGTAACCAACTAGATAGGCGCCTATCTAAATTGAATAACAAGCTCAATTAAGCTTTTTAATCAGCACTGATTGAAACCTAGGCACCTATCAAGAAAGCGCGATTCCTTAACAAGGCACCTCTAAAAATTCAGGCGGCCTTCCAAAAAAAATAGGCGCTATGCTTGTTAGGCGTGGGCATGGTTACATGTTAGGTGCCTTGTTGCAGAATCACTGCTCTTAAGCGTGCTTATGCGCTCTGCTAAGTGCCATAAGCACATAAGCATGGCCTCTGCCGAGTCAGACCATAGGTCCATCATGCCCAGCAGTCCGCTCCCGCGGCGGCCCCCCAGGTCAATGACCTGTAGTGATCTATTACTCCAGAGCATTTTGTCTTGTATAGTAACCCTCTAATTGTACCCCTGGATTCCCTTACCCCTCAGGAATTCGTCCAATCCCTTTTTGAAACCCAAAACCGTACTTTGCTCAACCACCCCCTCTGGAAGCGCATTCCAGGTGTCCACCACCCTCTGGGTAAAGAAGAACTTCCTAGCATTTGTTCTAAAACTATCTCCCTTCAATTTTTTTGAGTGTCCTCTAGTTCTTGTTGCCCCCGCCAGTCTGAAAAATCTGTCTCTCTCTACCTTCACTATACCCTTCATGATCTTATAAGTTTCTATCATATCCCCTCTAAGTCTCCTCTTTTCTAGGGAAAAGAGCCCCAACTTCTCCAGCCTCTCAGCATACGAGAGGTTTTCCATGCCCTTTATCATTTTTGTCGCTCTTCTCTGGACCCTCTCGAGTATCGCCATATCTTTCTTTAGGTACGGCGACCAGTACTGGACGCAGTACTCCAGATGCGGTCGCACCATTGCCCTGTACAGCGGGAGGATAACTTCCTTGGTTCTGGTAGTGATACCTTTTTTGATAATGCCCAACATTCTGTTCGCCTTTTTTGAGGCCGCTGCGCATTGTGCTGCCGGTTTCATTGTTTTATCCACCAAAACCCCCAAGTCCTTTTCTAGGTTGCCCTTTCCCAATGTCATCCCCCCCATCATGTAGTCGTACATCAGGTTCCCTTTCCCTATGTGCATAACTTTACATTTCTCCACATTAAAACTCATCTGCCATTTATCTGCCCACTCACTCAGTTTGTCTAGATCCCTTTGGAGTTTTTTACATTCCTCTACAGATCTAACCTTACCGGAGAGTTTTGTGTCATCCGCAAATTTTATAACTTCGCACTTTGTCCCTGTTTCCAAGTCATTAATAAATATATTGAATAGCAGCGGTCCCAGCACTGACCCTTGTGGGACGCCACTTGTGACCCCTTTCCAGTCAGAATAGTGTCCCTTTACTCCTACCCTCTGTTTCCTGTTTGCCAACCAGTTTTTGATCCATCTGTGTATGTCCCCTTCCACCCCGTGGTTCCACAGTTTCCTTAGAAGGCGCTCATGAGGTACCTTGTCGAAGGCTTTCTGGAAGTCTAGGTATACTATATCTATGGGGTCACCTTTGTCCAAATGTCCGCTTATCCCCTCGAAGAAGTGCAGTAGGTTTGTTTGGCAGGATCTTCCAGTACAGAAACCATGCTGGCTTGTTCTCATCAGCTTATTTTTTTCTATGTGCTCACTGATACTGTTCTTGATCAATGATTCGGCCATCTTCCCCGGAACTGAGGTCAAGCTGACCGGTCTATAATTCCCCGGGTCGCCTCTGGTTCCTTTCTTGAAGATAGGTGTAACATTTGCTATCCTCCAGTCTTCCGGTATTACCCCTGTTTTCAGGGATAGGTTACAAATCTGTTGCAGTAACTCCGCTATTTCGTTTCTAAGTTCTCTTAGTATTCTTGGGTGAATTCCGTCCGGGCCTGGCGATTTGTCAGTTTTTAGCCTATCTATCTGTTTGAGTACGTCTTCGAGGCTTACTTCCATGCACGATAATTTTTCCTCTTGGTCCCCCTTGAAGAATTTTTCCGGTTCCGGAACATTGGATGTGTCCTCTTTTGTGAAGACCGACGAGAAGAACGTGTTTAATCTGTCCGCCACTTCCTTTTCCTCCTTTACCACTCCTTTCCTATCCCCCTCATCCAGGGGTCCCACTTCCTCCCTCGCTGGCTGTTTCCCTTTCACATATCGAAAGAAAGGTTTAAAGTTCCGTGCCTCCTTTGCAAGTTTCTCTTCATATTCTCTCTTTGCTGTTCTGACTACGCGGTGGCATTCTTTTTGGTGCTTCCTGTGCTTTTTCCAATTTTCCTCAGTTTTATCCTTTTTCCATGTCCTGAAGGATTTTTTCTTATCTCCTACCACCTTCTTAACTTCTCTTGTTAACCATGCTGGGTCCTTTGCTTGATTCTTTCTGCCCCTTTTCTAAATCTGGGTATATATCGGCTTTGCGCCTCGTTCACTGTGTCCTTAAAAAGGGTCCAGGCTTGGTCCACCGTCCGTGCCTTTCTGGTGCTGTTCTTGAGTTTTCTCTTTACCATGTGTCTCATGGCATCATAGTTCCCTTTCTTGAAGTTGAACGTTGTTACAGTGGTTCTCTTCCCCTTTGGCATACTTAGTTCCACTTTGAATTGGATCGTGTTGTGGTCACTGTTCCCTAAAGGTCCCGCTACTTTCCACTTCTTGGGCAGGTCCTCTCAGCCCATTAAGGATTAAATCCAGAATAGCTGCCCCTCTCGTTGGTTCTTTGATGAGCTGTTCCAAGTAACAGTCCCCTACAGTCTCTAGGAACTCCAATTCCTTTGAACAATTGGAAACTCCATGGCTCCAGTCTATCCCTGGGTAGTTGAAATCTCCCATAACTATGGTGTTAGCGTTTTTACATTCTCGCCTCAACTCAGCTCTCAGTTCTTCATCTATTGCTTCTGTTTGTCCGGGCGGGCGGTAGTACAGCCCCATCTTTATCTCAGTTCCCTTTCTTCCTGGTATTTTAACCCATATTGATTCCAGTTGGTCATTAATTGTTGGTGTGTCCACTCCGATCGAATGAATTGTATCCGTTACATAAAGTGCTATTCCTCCTCCTTTCTGATGTGTCCTGTCTCTTCGGTAGAGCTTGTACCCTGGTAGTGCTGTGTCCCATTTGTTGTCCTCGTTCCACCATGTTTCCGTGATTGCTATGATGTCTAGGTTCTCATCTTTGGCCCTGGTTTCTAGTTCCCCCATTTTGTTTGTCAGGCTTCTTGCATTAGTGTACATACAGTTTAAGTCTCGATGGATTTGTTTTCTTGTTGGTTTCTCTTGCGATCCATTTTCCTTTCCGTCCCCTTCTTGTTCTGCAGACTTTTGTTTATTGTCTCTCTTGTCTTCCTCCTGTGGGGCGTGGTGTGTTTCTTCATTACGTTCATTTTCTTCTTCTTGCCCCTTGTTGACTTCCCCATGTAGTAGATTCCTCCTATCCCTTTCCTGATTTGTCTGGCTCTGTTGGTATTCCATTGCTTGTTTGACGTTGTTGGTGTCTTCCCTGCACTTTCCCCACTCAGTATCCTTTTGGGATACTGTCTTCCGAATCATCAACATCTGGTTGACTGTCGGCTTTCCCCTTCCTCTCAGTTTAAAGCTTGCTCTATTCCTCTCTTGATGTTGCTTGCTAGTAGTCTAGTTCCCGCCGTGCTCAGGTGTAATCCATCTCTCCTGTAGAGCTTGTTCTTGCCCCAGAACGTTGTCCAGTTCCTCACGAATTGAAACCCCTCTTCTTCACACCATCTCCTCAGCCAAGCATTTATTGCTTGTAGTTCCGTCTGCCTCTTCACATCAGCCCTCGGTACTGGTAGGATCTCCGAGAACGCTATCCTCTGTGTCCTCATCTTCAGCTTCCTTCCCAAGATCATGAATTGTTCAGTGAGTGCCTTCCGGCTGTAGTCTCTCCTGGCGACATCATTCGTCCCGACATGGACCATCACTGCCGTCTCTGCTCCCTCCAGGATCCTTTCGATTCTGTCGATGATGTCCCTGGTTCTTGCTCCTGGGAGACAGGTCACCAGCCGATCCTCTCTCCCTCCTGCTATGTGACTGTCCACCTGTCTCAAGATCGAGTCTCCCACCAGGATTGCAGATTTCCCTTCTTTCAGTCTCCGCTGTGGTCGCATATCAGTGTCTTCGGTGGCACTCATTTCTTCTCCCTCTAGGTTCTGATAGGATCCTGCTTCTTCCTCCTGCGAGTACCCTCCATGGGATCCTTCCTCGTTCATGTCGGATAGCTCGTGTCCTTCGCTCAGCTCATCCTCCTTGTGCGTGCTATGCTCGGGTTCTTCTTCTACTCTCCTGTAGGCATCCTCAATGAACTTCTCAAGTTCCATGACCTGTTCCTTGAAGTGCCTCTCTCTCGTTGGGTAATCGGCTGTCAGGAATGGGTCTTCTGAGATGTAGAGTCCCTCTAGTTCCTGGATCCTGTGCTTCAGGTGACTGACCTCACTCTTCAAGCTCTTCAGTTCCTGACATCGTTCGCACACATACAACTGTCTCCCCGAGGGGAGATAGTCGTACATGTGGCAGTCCGTGCAGAACACTGGGAAGCTCAATCCCTGGGCTCCTTCAGCTTCCATGCTTGTCCGCCTTCTAGAGGTTCGTATGCTCTTTGCTTGCGCACTCACTCTTGATCCTGGCTCTTCTTGATCCTCTTTGTCCTCTGCTTCCTTCCACCTGTCCTGTTCTTTGTAGCCCTCTCTGCCTGTCAGAACCTTTTTGCTTGAGTTTGTCTTTTCTTAACCCTCCACCACTGCCTTCAGCTTTTGTGAGTTCCCCCTGTTACCTCTTGGGTTTGTCTCTTTTATCTGTCTTCTGTTCTTGCTGCTACACTCTTGTGCTCTCTGTGCCTGTCCTTTATCTGTCTTCTGTTCTTCCTGCTACACTTCTATGCCCTCTGTGCCTGTCGCTACTCTTTTGTTTTGTGTGGGTGCGGCCTCCCTAGACCTACCTGTTTTCCTGTCTTTAGTGCCTTCTGTCCCTCTTGCTTCTCTTGTCTGTATGCGGCTTTCCTCCTTCGCCCTTGTTACCCTTTCCCTGTGTGCCTGCTACCACTTACCGTGCTGCCTCTCCTTGTGTTCTAGGGTGTAGCGGTCTGGCTCTTCTTACGGCTCTTCGCAAAGGCGCTCTCGCTAAGGCGAGCGCCTTTGCCGCTCGCCTTCGCCGCGCGCCGAACGGCTGTGCGCCGCTGGCTCCCTTCCTGTTAAGGGAGTCCGGCGCCGACGCTGGTGATGACGCGGTGCGGGTGGGCAGAGCTAACTCTCGCCGCTACCCGCTCCTCGTTCCCACCGTGTCCTGCTTCCTCCTGCTTGCCTACCTCTCTCCCAGCTCACTCCTCCTCAGCTACCGCCTGCTCTGCCTGCCTCCACGCGGTCTAGCTTAGTTCTTCGCGCCGCTGGCTCCCTTCCTGTTAAGGGAGTCCGGCGCCGACGCTGGTGATGATGCGGTGCGGGTGGGCGGAGCTAACTCTCGCCGCTACCCGCTCCTCGTTCCCACCGTGTCCTGCTTCCTCCTGCTTGCCTACCTCTCTCCCAGCTCACTCCTCCTCAGCTACCGCCTGCTCTGCCTGCCTCCACGCGGTCTAGCTTAGTTCTTCGCGCCGCTGGCTCCCTTCCTGTTAAGGGAGTCCGGCGCCGATGCTGGTGATGACGCGGTGCGGGTGGGCGGAGCTAACTCTCGCCGCTACCCGCTCCTCGTTCCCACCGTGTCCTGCTTCCTCCTGCTTGCCTACCTCTCTCCCAGCTCACTCCTCCTCAGCTACCGCCTGCTCTGCCTGCCTCCACGCGGTCTAGCTTAGTTCTTCGCGCCGCTGGCTCCCTTCCTGCCTAACTTTTAGTTGTGCCTAGAACTGGCCTATTTCTTGGGCGCCTCCAAAATAGGTTCCGCTCAGCGTGATTCATTAAACAGCACCCAATTTTACTTGAATCGCGCTGAACAGTGCCTAATTAGGCACCTAACTTTTGGACGCTTCTTATAGAATTTGCCCTTATGTGATAAGCGCCTATCTTTTGTAGAATTTTGCCTAAGAAGAGAGATGCCTATCTCCCAGTTATTTTATTTTTTTCAGTTATGAGCTTGTTACAGGTCATAATTAAGAGCAAACAAAACAAAACTGCAGATCTGTACAAGACGTAGGCAAAATTTATTGTGACAAAATAATTATATGCAAACCCTTTTACCAATCAAGGGGCCCGACACGGTCCGTGTTTTGGACAAACCTTCGTCAGGGGTCCATGGTAAAAAAGGATAACAAGAAAAGTCACAAAAAATTGTAGAGTAGCAGCAAAGTGTTAGCGACGTCAAGATACACCAACTTTTGGCGACGTTTTATTGCAGTCGGTGTATCTTGACGTTGCTAACACTTTGCTGCTACTCTACAATTTTTTGTGACTTTTTTTGTTATCCTTTTTTACGATGGACCTCTGACGAAGGTTTGTCCGAAACACGGACCGTGTCGGGTCCCTTGATTGGTAAAAGGGTTTGCATATAATTATTTTGTCACAATAAATTTTGCCTACGTCTTGTACAGATCTGCAGTTTTGTTTTGTTTGCTCTTGGTTGGTTTTTTACTGGAGTTTAGGTTGGAACCTCTCTTTTCTCCTTGTTTTGTTACAGGTCATAATTAAGCCAATTTACTAATTAAGTTAGGCGCCCACCTTTTGGCGCCTATTTATTTAGGCACCTCTTATCAAATTCTCCCCTTTAGCCTGACTTTTGGCACCAAATTTACGCCTGCTGAAACCTAGTATAAATGCTGGCACTCAAGTTATTGAGTTCTGAGTGGTGGCGATGAGGATCTTAAAAATCTTTGCAAAGGTTGCTATAGTAGCGAGAAAAATTGTTTCTAGCTAATTTAGAGTCTGAACAGTTTAAGCTTCCTTTGATATATTTAATAGAATAGTGCAATTGATTGATTGACTCAAGTTAGGTGCACTGACCCAGTAATCTATAACTACATGCACAGATGCCCCTGACATACCCATGACCTCCCATGGCTACACACCCTTTTGATATAAGATACCATAAACAGAATTTGGGCCATAGTGCTTAAGTTGTGCATGCAAATCGGTGTGACTAGCCAATTTGTGCATGCAACTTAATTGTTTAACAAGCCAATTAGTATCGATACTTGCCAATTACAAACATTATTGGCACCAATTAGAATTTATGTAAACAACTTTCTAAGCGTATTCTATAAAGTGGTGCATGTAAATTCTAGTACCCAGGGGACATGGTCTGGTGAGTAGCATGGGGAGTCATGGGTGTTCTTAAAAGTTAAACAAGAAAAACCAACCAAGCCTGCAGTGAAAATGTGAAACCAAAACAAAACTGCATGAAAATGGTGGTTCATAGTGCGGCGATTCAGACAGGAGATTTCCAAGCCTGTTCTTTTTTGTGTTTATTTTATCCAATCTGGTTTTCTGATACATCAAGTGCCACCATTTGGGACCCCTGAGGAAGGAGTGTTTCTTCGAAACACAGACCGTGTCGGGTCCGGTCCACATGAATATTTGGACCAGTTTTTTTGTAGTTTATGTATTTGTTTTATATATGTTATATATGTTTTTAAGATTTTTGCCAATTTTAATAAATTCCTGTACCCTATACATTTTCCTGCAGTTTTGTTTTGTTCTTAAAAGTTAGGCACACTGTTGTAGAATATGCCCGATCCGTGCACAACTTAGGCGCAGGTATGCAGTCCTGGTTTTCATTGGCATAAATGCCTCCACCTAAATGTTAGTCACTCAAATGCACACTAAGCGTGATTCTATAAACTGTGCCTATCTCTGGAGGCAGTTTACAGAATCGCACTAAGGGCTCCTTTTACTAAGTTGCCATAGCGGTTTTAGCGCATACCTAGTGTGCACTAAATTGCCGCGCGCGCTAGATGCTAGCGCTAAAAACACTATCGCAGCTTAGTAAAAGGAGCCCTAAGTGCTGACCTTTACCCCTATGTGCATAAAAGTATGCATGGTGGTAAAACAGGTGTAATGTATGCAACATTCATGTAGGTGTGTTCTTGGGCAGAGTTTAAGTGAAGCATGGGTGAAATTGTGAAGTACGACTGCTACTACTACTTATCATTTCCCTAGTTCTGAAAGGCATACGCAGCACTGCACATTTAACATTCAATAGACAATCTCTGCTCTGAAGAGCTTACCATCATTCCCCCATAAAATACATGTATTGTTGTGTATTGTGCCCATGTACATTTTTACATTAGCTTTTGAGCAGTTACAAATGTTCCTGGCATCTGTCTAGTTGTGACCTCTGCCAGTTTACCTCTGCTATTTTATAAAGACTTATAGGTGCCTATGTATCTATATTTTGTTTTCCAGATATGTTCATTAAGTAAAGTATATTTATTCAAGTCAGTGTCAACTCATGATCCTATGGATAGTTGTCCTAAGTTGTGTTTGGTCTTCAGTCAAGTGACTAGTTTTTTATAAAGGGGCATCCATCCATAGGCTGCTGTTATTGTATTGATCCATGGCAATGCCAGTCGTCTTCTTTTGCAATGACCTTCATCCTTGTCAAGTATGATGTCTTTCTGTAATGATCTTTCTTTTGCATAATGTGTCCAAAGTATGAAAGTTCTATCATTTCAGCTTCTAAGGAAAGCTTAGGTTTGATCTCCCCCCAGTACTGATTGATTTGTTCTTTGGACAGCTCACAGTATACACAGTATTTTTCACAAACAATATGATTCAAAGGAATCAATTTTCTTTCTGACTTGCTTCTTCACTGTCCACCATTTACATCCTTATGCATTTTTGAAAATATCATATCTTGGATAAGTCAAATCTTTATATGCAGAGATATATCACTATACTTAAAGATCTTGTTTAGGTCTTTCTTAACCATTCTCTCAAGCGTGGCACGTCATTGAATTTTTTGATTTCTGATTGCTTCTTTATTGATTATTGATCCAAGCAGGTTGACAGGGGGCTTATTTGCAAAAGAGAAAAACAACCTGTTTGACTACCTTAAGATCATCACATGCTATCACACCCAAAACTCACTCCTCTTTCATGCACGCTTAAACTGTACCATTACCTTGGGATTTTGGAGCCCAAATGCATGTCCTTGAAAATCTTAGGTACCAAATTTCAGACCATTCTTCGAACTTCACTAGGTCCTTCTTCATGTTGTTCATACTATCGGGGGGGGGGGGGGGTACTAGTGCTACCTGATTCTCCAATGTGAATCAATTCACCGATTGACTTCAGTGAATTGATTTGTATTCCCCATGAATCGTTCTCACTGATTCAGTGACCAGCCCTCCCCCCATTGAGGCCTGACATATCTCCAGGGCCTCCTAAAGCTACAGCAGCGGCGATTGGTGGGTAGATGCAGAGCTTTGAGCAAGCTACCTGGTGAGCAGGCCACAAATAGCCTGTTCATAACTCTCCTTTTCCCGCCAGTTATCACCGCTGCTGCTGTTGCTTTAAGAGGCCCAACGGTTTGTCAGATCTCAGAGTGGGGGGAAGGGGGTCGATCAGGAAGTGCCGCATAGGGGGATGGGGAGACATGGAAAGCTGCTGCACAGGGGGGAGAGGAAGAATTGTTGGGCATTGGGTGGAGGAAAGGAAGGGAGACATGAAAAAAAGAAGTAAAAAGGAGTGAGAGGGAGAAATCCTGCATGTGCATGGAGAGAGAGACAGAAATGTTGCACATAATAATGAATGGAGGAAGGGAGAGATGCTGCATGGAGGGGAATAGAGAGGTTTGACCCAGTACATAAAGCAGGGGGGAGAGAGAAAGAGAGAGAGAAGAGAGATGGTAGACAGTGGGAAAAATATGTTGGATATGGTAGTAGAAGGGAAGGTATAGAGATGGAAGATGGTTGTTGAGCACCGAGAAAGAAGAAAAAGTCAACAAAAAGGTAGAAAAAATAATTTTATTGTCTATTTTGTGATTACAATATGTCAGATTTGAAATGTGTATCCTGCCAGAGCTGGTGTTAGCAAGCATGAGCTAGGACCTAACAGAAAGAGGAAAATATAAGAATTGCCGCTGCTTGGTCAGATCAGTGGTCCATCCTGCCCAGTAGTCCACTCACGCGGTGGCCCTCAGATCAAGAACCAGTGTTCTAAATGAGTCCAGCCTCACCTGTGTATATTCCAGTTTTGCAGAACTTGTCCAACTTTGTTTTGAAACCCTGAAGTGTGTTTTCCCCTATAACAGATTCCGGAAGAGCGTTCCAGTTTTCTACCACTCTCTGAGTGAAGAAGAATTTCCTTATGTTTGTACGGAATCTATCCCCTTTCAACTTTAGAGAGTGCCCTCTTGTTCTCCCTACCTTGGAAAGGGTGAACAGTCTGTCTTTAAAAATTTGTAGTTCGCCCCTTTTGCCTTTTGTACCAGTTTGTAATAGAATGTCAAAATTTGTCTATATTATCTTGTTTTGTCCTCCCCAATTTGTTAATTGTTATTTTAAAAACAATTGTTTTACGCATTGAAATATATGATATTGCGTAGATAACAAATCCCAATAAAACTTGAAACTAAGTCTATTCCCTTCAGTATTTTGAACGTTTCAATCAAGTCCCCTCTCAGTCTCCTCAGTCAGTCATTTTTGTTTATGCCACAGCACAAACTTGGGGTTGGAGAGGGCAAAGGGTGGGGGTAGGGGGTGAAAGGCTACAAAATAAATCCTCAAGGACGTTTAAAAAACAAAAAACTATCTGATTGGGCAGGAAAATTGAATCGAATTGAAAATTTTTTCTCTGAATTGGGCAGCACTAGTGTGTACTCTATTGCAGATTTTGGTATCAGCTGCAAAGAGGCAAATCTTGACTGACAGCTCTTCTGCAATATCGCTTACAAAAATGTTAGAAAGAACAAAGTGATATCTGTTGATCACTACCCTCAGTCGCCTTCCACTCAACCAGTTCCTGACCCATTCTATCGCTTTGTGGCCCATACCAAGGGCACTCAATTTATTTATTAGACACCTATGTGAAACAAAGTTGCTAAAATCTAAATACACCACATCTAGGGCATTTCCTCTATCCAATTGTCTGGTCACCCAGTCAAAAAATTAGATCAGATTTTTCTGACAAGACCTGCTTATAGTGAACCTATGTTGCCTCAGGTCCTGTAATCTACTGGATTACAGAATGTCACTAAACTATGTTTTAAAAGTGTTTCCATTAATTTACTTACCACAGAAGTCAGACTTACTGGCCTAATATTGTAGTAAGATAATCAAACTAATACTGCTTTATCTAGTAATTTAAACTTCCAATTTTTAAAACACAAATATTAGGCTCTTAGGTGGAAATTCCATAAACAGCGCCTAAACTTAGGTGGTGGTAGGCATCCTACCGATGCCTAAGTTAATTGAAAAATGCCATCTGAAATGGCAAAAAATGGCAGTGTTGAAGCACCTACCAACACCTAAATAAAAGACAGCGGGAATCATGGCTAGGTAGCCGCTTTAGACCTTGGAATGCCAAAGTAGACTTGGCCAGTGCCGGAAGTGGCATTAGGCGGGCTAAAGCAGCTACCTAGCTGCGATTCACACCAAGATAGGCAGCTGAAATGTAGGCCTGGAAAACCCTGGCCTACATTTCAGCCGCCTATCTTTGCCACTAGACCGCAGCAGCCATAAGCTGATCATGGCAGGATAATTTATCCCCAATCAGCTGAGCCGGCAGGGCTCCCTGAAGAGTCCTGCTGGCTCAGCTGATTGGGGTGGGGTGGGGGAATTTCCTTGCTACAATCAGCTGAACCAGCTGCGATGGATAAAGGACCCCCCCTACACACACGCACAATTGGCAGGAGGGATGCCCACTCCCTCCTGCCTGACACTTGAAATACCCCTCCAACCGTGATTGACAGGAGGGATGCCCATTCGCTCCTGCCACTCAAACTCCTGCCACACACACACCCAACCGCGATCAGTGAGAGGGATGCCCACTCCCCCCTGCCTGACGCCTGAATTATTGACACACAACTTCCCCCAACCTCAATAGGCAGGAGGGATGCCCAATCCCTCCTGCTGCTTCCCCCTCAATCCCTAACACCCCTCAACCACCAAAACTCCCCAAATCCCCTACTCCAACACCCCCAAACCCCAATATCCCACTCTGGCATCCTAAGCCCACCTCGACCCCTGTACCATTGGCCCAAATACCTAGGTATCCAGGCCAATGGGAGTCTTAGACCCCTTCCAGTGTATCCCAGGATGCATCAGGAAGGAGGTCTAAGGCCCTGATTGGCCCAGGTGCCTAAGGCCCCACCTTTGGGTGGGTCTTTAAGTGCCTGGGACAATCAGGTGTGGTATTGTGGTTTGGGGGTGTCGGGGTGTCGGGGTGGGGGTTCAGGGATGTCAGTGGTTGGGGGACAGGTTTGGGGGACCAGTGATAGAAGGGAGTGGGCATCCTTCCTGCTGATCATGGTTGGGTGGTGTCAGGCGTCCAGAGGAAGTGGACATCCCTCCTGCCAATTGGGGCATCCTCCCCTCCCCTCCCCCCCGATCACCTGAGCCAACAGGACTCTTCAAGGAGCCCTGCCGGCTCAGCTGATTGGGAATAAATTCCCCTGCTGTGATCAGTTTATGGTGCTGAGGTCTAGCAGTAAAGCTAGGTGGCTGAAATGTAGACCAGGGTTTTCCAGGCCTACATTTCAGCTGCCTATCTTGGCTGATTAGGCGTGATTCTGTAACCGATGCTGTCTAGTGATTGACACACAATTGGCAGCCATTTTTAAGGTGGTTGCTGTCATGAGGGTTGGTTACAGAATCTGCCTGTTACTGTATAAACTTTAATACTAATTGTATATAAAAAAAAAGTTAACTGCCCTGTTTTTTGCCTTTCTGATAATAGAAAACTGAAGCTTGTTGAGGATTTTTTTTCTTCTCATTCTGTAATAATACAAAGCAATGTTTCTCAGTTGTGATTTTCATGATGTAAGTGTTTCATATCTCAACTGAGAAAAAGAATCAAAAGGAAAGCATCAATCAATAGAACTTTTTCAAAGAATCTCAGTTACAGGAAGCAGTACTGCTTTTTTTCACCTTCATGCCCTCAAAATTATGAATTATTTTTAATTTTTTTTTTTGTATTTGTATATCGCCTCTCAAGGTTATCTAGGCAGTTTACAATCAGATACTCAAGCATTTTCCCTGTCTGTCCTTATGGGCTCACAATCTAATGTATCTGGAGCAATGGAGGATTGAGTGACTTGCTCAGGGTCACAAGGAGCATAACAGTATGAGCTTAAATTGTTTAAATAACCAAAAATACATATGTGGTTATCATAATCAGCATCTTGGTCACTTAAAACCTCATAGATTGCAAAATGCTTTCCTCGGTCCTACAATCACATAGAAAAATGGGGACCTTTCTTATCTTGATAGCTCATATAATGCATCTTTTCAACAAAAAGCATCACGAACGACAAAAGATGGCAGGTTTCACCAGAGCCAATATGGCTATGCTACAAGACACTCTTGCCTCTCGTTCTCAGTTCAGCAAATAAAAAGAATAAGAATTGGATTTCTTCCTTTTATTTTTGTAGGGTGTATTTATTACTTACAACAAATAACTTTGAGTTTAAAAAGAGCAGAAACATTCAGGTGTGTTTCAAACGCCAGCAGCTGAAGGAAAGAAGTTTTGCCTTGTAGTGGCTAAGGCCAGATTTGCTTGAGTGCTTTCCCTATTGCAAGAGCTGTCCCTTTATGTATTGCCCAAATGATTTAGAAGAACCTGTGTCAGGAATGATTTATCCATTGACAGCTAAGGATAATAAGATATGAGCAAACATACAGCTCACCCTTTTTACAGATTAACCTGCAGCCTGCATTAGGCAAATTTGATGGCATTAAAAGATTTTGCCAATTTGTCTGGAAACAATTTCTCTTTTCTGTTGTGTTAGGGGTAACATTTCATGCCACTCTACTAATTTAAACGGCTTTGATAAATTGTCTGGGAGGTTAGAGAGTTGTACTGTAGGTATATATTAGCGCTTTAAAATAAAAAGGCTATTAACTTAATTGTTGGAGGAAATTAATCTGTTGAGACTGAAAGGGCTGGCAAGACCTCCAGAGAACTCAGTTGTTTCATTGTCCCACTGTGATATTTAGCGCAAGGTTTAGGAAAGAAAGTAGACGACTTCACTGCTCTTTCCAATAGAGACAACAGCCAGTGCCATCCGATATAAGGTATCTACTATAGAGGCACCTGGACAGGTAAAGTTTGCTTAGAGAGCATCATCCTATAACTTTTCATTCATTCATTTTCATGACCAGATGTAAGCTTGGGTGGGGTTGGTGAGTACCTAGATCAGACTTTTTTTTTTTTGTTTTAATTCTTTATTGATTTTCAAATTTTGACAGTGCAATACAAATATATTAAACATGAGCATTATACATAACGTACTTAAAATACACAAAATTAATACATTACCAATCCTTTCTCCCTCCCTTCCTCACATAACTATTACACTGCACATGCATATATTATTACAATATTATACAGCAGACTTTGATTAGAAATCATATACAGTATGCATGCTTTCAAATCGTATATGCGTGCTTTCTCTAGTAAAGAACACTTCGCAATAATGGTCATGTATCTCTCCTTTTATTAGATTTCCTTACACATCCAAGGAGGGGGAGGGAGGGAAATGTATTTTGAGAATTAAAATTACTTAATTATAATATTGTAATCACATAATATGTCTTATTGTATTAATAATTAGGAGGAGGGTGGGAGAAAATGATTGTTTTATGTATTACTTGTGTAATTAATAGTGTGTTTTATGCAGTTTTATGTTCAATTAATTGTATTGCACTGTCAAAGTTTGAAAATCAATAAAGATTAAAAAAAAAAAAAGAGTGGAGGGGGGGGGAGTTTGAGAGTTTGTTCAGACAATCCCCTTCACACTTTTCTACCTCAGTCTTAGGAAGTTACCTTCATCTGCTTTGGCTCAGGTCATATCTTGCTGCTGTTCCGAGTTTATTGTTTATTGAAAATGAGAGATTAGAGTTGCCCCCTATAGTTTGCTGAGCTATAATGACCCAAAACATCTGACCCCAGGGTGCTAGAGTTTGTTGAGAGCCTGAAGTTGGGAAATATGTTCTCAAAGGGCCAGCTATTAGATCCAATGAAATAAAATGTGTATTTCTTGTCCCTGTGAGATTCAACTTGACATGCATCACCCCAAACTGTATTTGCTGTATGGAATGTTTTGAAGTCTGCTAAAAAAGAAATGAGGGCATTCAGAGAAATGAGCATACATTTTTTATAACTTAATACTTAAAGATTAATAATGCATGGAATGGTTTTGCTGAGTTTCATGTAAGGAAGACGAGTTGTTTCGTCATGGCAAGGTAACTGCATGGGAACTGCTGGAAGTAAGTAAGCTGGGCAAAAAAAAAAAACGTCCTGAAAAAGGTTGTGAGAGTGGCAAAGTAGAACTCTCTTATTCAACGCAGCCTCAGTGGAAAGGGTGAATGTAACTGAATGTGTAGGACAGTTTTGCCTTTTTTCATTTGGTATAATTGCAGAAGGAAACTGCCTTGGTTTAAGCTAAAAGGTAGAGTCTTTTTTTTTTGCTCTTTCTTGCCAAAGATAGTGACATTAACATGCAGCTGGGCTTCTCTGATAAATGGATTCTGTTAGGTCACCAAGGGGATACATGTGACATTAAGTGATTTACAGTCCTTTAGCTTAATGAAATTGTTTCAGCGAGATGACGCTGAGAGCTTTTAATGGATAGCTTTTCTTGATGTAATGAAATTGCATTCCTTTGGCATTTAATATAAGGTGCAGTTATTATTTACTGGAGCTCTCCCAGAGCTGCTGTTTGGTGCAGACAGTTCAGAACATAAAGAGATTTCAGTGGCAGCGTCAAGGCCAGAACGGCGTGTGACATTTTCTGGAGCACATGAGAGTAGCTGGCGAGAGCATTTCAGATAGTGCGGCCTAGCTGCATAGACTCATCGAGAGGCTTTCTCAGGCATCGCCGCTGCTCCCGATCCTCTATGATGCTGATCCTCCTAATCTGTTTAACAGGCAGCTGGATTACAACCAGATCAGCTGTATCGAAGATGGTGCGTTCAGAGCTCTGCGTGACCTGGAGGTGCTGTAAGTACTGCTTTCATCTATACCTCTAAAAGAAGAGACATTCTATCTAGACAGTGATTTTAGGAATGAATGCTTATCTGCTTGCTGCAGTCTTGCTGTCTCCTCAGTGTGCTGAAAAAGCTGTTTTGAAAATGAACTTGGATGTGCTGTAAAATGATTTTTTTCTTTTGCTTTCTTCAATTTCATCTGTAGCAGGAATTAGAGACCATATAAGCCTATTGTTCTGTCTATAGAGAAAGAGAATAAAAAGATAAAATGTGTGTAATATAATATTTCTTTAAACAGTTCTTGATTTTTTTATAACTATAACTGGCTTTCCTATCTCTTTAATACGCTTACCATACTGTATATTTGACCTTTTCTTATGATGGGGGGGGGCCCTCATTCATTAGGACAACGGTAAAATAAAAAATCCTGAGTTTTCTCTCCCAACAGCTGATGTCAGTCACCAACCGGAGCCAAACACTGGGTAAACTGTGACTTTAATGCTCTGAAAGCCATGTACTGTTGCCAGGCCATGTTAATGTTCCTTTCTCTTATGTTTTTGGCAGCTGATGAGCATTTGTTCCATTACAGTGGTCAAGGAGTGCAATCTCACATTGCTTTCTGCACTTTTCCCCTCTATGTGGAAGCTGTTGTTTTCTGGCAAAATAACCTACAATGACATTTAATCTTTAAACAGAAATTCTGGTGAGAGTCTGGGGCGAAAGGAAAATTGTAACAAATAGCACAGAGCATGCATTTTTGAGATATTTTTTTCTTTTTCCGTTCAAAGCCTCACTTTCTTTGGTTATCTTTTTATCTGGGAACCAAGTAAAATGATTTTTGTGTCTCTCTGCAAAATGCTTTAACCATCTCTAGGCTCAAAAGTCAAATAAAAAGTGCCAGGCTTTATTCAGCAAAACATTTCATAAATCAGTACCATGATATATATATATATATATATATATATATATATATATATTTAAAACAACTGTAGAAACGTTAAGACATTTACGCACAAAGTAGAGATATGGTATGAAAACTGTATTCTATAGGATGGCAAGGTTTTTTTTTCTCCCTGCTACCCCTTGCACTGTTCACACAATGGTATTTTTTCCATATAAATTCAGTATTAATATGCCCTATTTCCTGAATTCCATTTAAAATAGAATTTTTCCCTTGTTGGAGCGTAATTGATGGAGGGATATTTTTTTTTTAAATACCTTGTGTACTCTGTCGAGGTACCTAATACCATGTGATCTATGTTTCCCAAGGGCAGGTAACAATTCTCTACTGGAACTGTAGAGTCATGCCAGAAGCAGTCAAGAGCAGGGTTGTTGTTTTTTTTAACTTTTGGCTGCAGGTACAACTTCCACATGAAGGGTATTAACCTGATATTTCCAAATCATAGTATATTTATCCATGCATTTTTAAAGCAGTCTTGTTTAATGATAATCCATAGGGCATAGCTGCTGTAACAGACAAATGATCATCAAAAATTTAGTTACAAATCACATGAAATATAGTTTTACAAGTGAATATGGGCCCCCCCTTTTTTCTCTGCTTTCATTTAGGGCCCCTTTTATCAAGCTGCCCTAGAGTGTTTTTAGAGCGAGCCTCCAAAGTAAATGTACCAACTCACAGAATTCCCGTGAGCATCAGAGCTGGCCAGCACTAAAAACCTCTAGCGCAGCTTGATAAAAGGGGGTGTTAATTAGAAAATTTGGTTATTGGTGGGTTCATAATAGCAGCGTTTCGGTTCAGCAGCAGAGCCACCCTCAGCATGCTGATTGGTCTAGTAGAAAATAATGCTTATTTATTTTATTTATTTATTTATTCAATTTTCTATACCGTTCTCCCAGTGGCGCTCAGAATGGTTTACATGAATCTATTCAGGTACTCAAGCAGTTTTCCCTATCTGTCCCGGCAGGCTCACAATCTATCTAATGGACCTGGGGCAATAAGAGGATTAAGTGACTTTCCCAGGGTCACAAGGAGCAGTGTGTGTTTGAACCCACAACCTCAGGGTGCTGAGACTGTAGCTTTAACCACTGCACCATTCTAGAAATCATAATGTATTAAAAGTGATCCAAGAATAGGACAATCAAGCCATTGTGACATCACTGATGAGTTTGGCTCTCAGGCATTGGTGGAATTAGGCATTATGACATCACAATACCAGCTCTGGTTACCAGAGACAGAAACGTTTCACACTATTTATTTATTCATTCAATTTTCTATACTGTTCTCCCAAGGGGGCTCAGAACAGTTTACATGAATTTATTTAGGTACTCAATCATTTATCCTTGTCTGTCCCAGTGGACTCACAATCTATCTAATGTACCTGGGGCAATGGGGGGATTAAGTGAGTTTCCCAGGGTCACAAGGAACAGCATGGGTTTGAACCCACAACCCCAGGGTGCTGAGGCTGTAGCTTTAACCACTGCGCCACACTTTATTTTATTTATTTCTTTAATTAATTTTATATCCCGTTTTCCCCAACGAGCTCAGAACGGGTTACATGTTAACATA